>NC_069503.1:89043340-89268340 GCF_027579735.1 Bombina bombina
AGCTTATGTCCCTTTAAGCAGGTTGATAGTGGATAAATGAATATGCTTCTTTCTTGCAGGTTTGCAACAAACTAAGAATGTCCCTTTAAGCAGGTTGATAGCAAACAAAATAATAATGTCCTTTTAGCAGAAATAAAGCAAACAAAAAATAAAGTCCCTTTAAGCAGGTGTCCGCAAACAAATGTTAATGTCCTTTTAAGCAGGATTGTCAGCAAAGAAATGATAATGTCCTTATTAGCAGGATTAAAGCAAACAAAGATAATGTCCCTTTAAGCAGGTGTCAGCAAACAAATGATAATGTCCTTTTAAGCAAGATTGTAAGCAAACAAATGATAAGGTCCTTATTAGCAGGGTTAAAGCAAACAAAGATAATGTCCCTTTAAGCAGGTGTCCGCAAACAAATGATAATGTCCTTTTAAGCAAGATTGTAAGCAAACAAATGATAAGATCCTTATTAGCAGGATTAAAGCAAACAAAGATAATGTCCCTTTAAGCAGGTTAGCAGGCAATCAAGATTTGGAAGCAAGAGGCATTGGCAAAACAAAGTCGAGGAGGATAGGGTCAGGTTTCAAAATTGTACTCACTCAGACAGGGACCGGCAGAAGAGAGAGAGAGAAAACAAACGGGCACCGAGTAAATCTCCCGCCGAGATTTTAAAGGCAGAGAGAGGCCGCCACGTCATAGGGGTTGTCAGAGAATGCGTCACGTTGCCTAGCAACGTGACGTAGAACCCCAGAAGAGATCCGGGAGCCGCGGCGACACGGCGATGAACGGTGAATTCATGACAGGAAGGTGAACGAAAAGAAAAGTTCACTCGTTCCACTCACAAGAGTTCCCTTCCTGGGGACTCTTATAGATTCTGTAGAAATGAAGATTTACCTGACAGAGGACAGGCTAACAAGACTTCAAAGTGCTTGCCGCACCCTTCATTCCATTCAACACCCGTCAGTGGCTCAATGCATGGAGGTAATCGGCTTAATGGTAGCGGCAATGGACATAGTACCCTTTGCACGCTTACACCTCAGACCACTGCAACTGTGCATGCTAAGTCAGTGGAATGGGGATTACTCAGACTTATCCCCTTCTCTGAATCTGGATCAAGAGACCAGAAATTCTCTTCTATGGTGGCTTTCTCGGCCACACCTGTCCAGGGGGATGCCATTCAGCAGACCAGACTGGACAATTGTAACAACAGACGCCAGCCTTCTAGGTTGGGGTGCCGTCTGGAATTCTCTGAAGGCTCAGGGACAATGGAGTCAGGAGGAGAGTCTCCTGCCAATAAACATTCTGGAATTGAGAGCAGTTCTCAATGCCCTCCTGGCTTGGCCCCAGTTGACAACTCGGGGGTTCATCAGGTTTCAGTCGGACAACATCACGACTGTAGCTTACATCAACCATCAGGGAGGGACAAGAAGCTCCCTAGCTATGATGGAAGTATCAAAGATAATTCGCTGGGCAGAGTCTCACTCTTGCCACCTGTCAGCAATCCACATCCCGGGAGTGGAGAACTGGGAGGCGGATTTCTTAAGTCGTCAGACTTTTCATCCGGGGGAGTGGGAACTTCATCCGGAGGTCTTTGCCCAAATACTTCGACGTTGGGGCAAACCAGAGATAGATCTCATGGCGTCTCGACAGAACGCCAAGCTTCCTCGTTACGGGTCCAGATCCAGGGATCCAGGAGCAGTCCTGATAGATGCTCTGACAGCACCTTGGGACTTCAGGATGGCTTACGTGTTTCCACCCTTCCCGTTGCTGCCTCGATTGATTGCCAGAATCAAACAAGAGAGAGCATCAGTGATTCTAATAGCACCTGTGTGGCCACGCAGGACTTGGTATGCAGACCTGGTGGACATGTCATCCTGTCCACCTTGGTCTCTACCTCTGAAACAGGACCTTCTGATACAGGGTCCCTTCAAACATCAAAATCTAACTTCTCTGAAGCTGACTGCTTGGAAATTGAACGCTTGATTTTATCAAGACGTGGGTTTTCTGAGTCAGTTATTGATACCTTAATACAGGCTAGGAAACCTGTTACCAGAAAGATTTACCATAAGATATGGCGTAAATACCTATATTGGTGTGAATCCAAAGGTTACTCTTGGAGTAAGGTTAGGATTCCTAGGATATTGTCTTTTCTACAAGAAGGTTTAGAAAAGGGTTTATCTGCTAGTTCATTAAAGGGACAGATCTCAGCTCTGTCCATTCTGTTACACAAACGTCTGTCAGAAGTTCCTGACGTCCAGGCTTTTTGTCAGGCTTTGGCCAGGATTAAGCCTGTGTTTAAAACTGTTGCTCCACCATGGAGTTTAAACCTTGTTCTTAATGTTTTACAGGGCGTTCCGTTTGAACCCCTTCATTCCATTGATATAAAGTTGTTATCTTGGAAAGTTCTATTTTTAATGGCTATTTCCTCGGCTCGAAGAGTCTCTGAATTATCAGCCTTACATTGTGATTCTCCTTATTTGATTTTTCATTCGGATAAGGTAGTCCTGCGTACTAAACCTGGGTTCTTACCTAAGGTAGTTACTAACAGGAATATCAATCAAGAGATTGTTGTTCCTTCTTTATGCCCAAATCCTTCTTCAAAGAAGGAACGTCTACTGCACAACCTGGATGTAGTCCGTGCTCTAAAATTTTACTTACAGGCAACTAAGGAATTTCGACAAACGTCTTCTCTGTTTGTCATTTACTCTGGGCAGAGGAGAGGTCAAAAAGCTTCCGCTACCTCTCTTTCTTTTTGGCTTCGTAGCATAATTCGTTTAGCTTATGAGACTGCTGGTCAGCAGCCTCCTGAAAGAATTACAGCTCATTCTACTAGAGCTGTGGCTTCCACTTGGGCCTTCAAGAATGAGGCCTCTGTTGAACAGATTTGCAAGGCTGCAACTTGGTCTTCGCTTCATACTTTTTCCAAATTTTACAAATTTGACACTTTTGCTTCATCGGAGGCTATTTTTGGGAGAAAGGTTCTTCAGGCAGTGGTTCCTTCTGTATAAAGAGCCTGCCTATCCCTCCCGTCATCCGTGTACTTTTGCTTTGGTATTGGTATCCCAGAAGTAATGATGACCCGTGGACTGATCACACTTAACAGAAGAAAACATAATTTATGCTTACCTGATAAATTCCTTTCTTCTGTAGTGTGATCAGTCCACGGCCCGCCCTGTTTTTAAGGCAGGTAAATATTTTTTAATTTATACTCCAGTCACCACTTCACCCTTGGCTTTTCCTTTCTCGTTGGTCCTTGGTCGAATGACTGGGAGTGACGTAGAGGGGAGGAGCTATATGCAGCTCTGCTGGGTGAATCCTCTTGCACTTCCTGTTGGGGAGGAGTAATATCCCAGAAGTAATGATGACCCGTGGACTGATCACACTACAGAAGAAAGGAATTTATCAGGTAAGCATAAATTATGTTTTTGCTTAGCCAGTCACCGCTTACAAGGTGCCCCAATTCGACTGGTCCTACTCTAAATCCTTTTGCCACAGAGGGCTGAAACATTCCTGCTTTTACTCTTCATAATATAATGAGACTCCCTGGCTTTTTATTCACAACTCTTTAACACTGTAATGAGCACACCTGAACTTGGGTGGGGTGCTTAAACCAATGGGAGATTGGTTTAAGGTGTGCTCATTACAGTGTTAAAGAGTTGTGAATAAAAAGCCAGGGAGTCTCATTCTATTATGAAGAGTAAAAGCAGGAATGTTTCAGCCCTCTGTGGCAAAAGGATTTAGAGTAGGACCAGTCAAATTGGGGCACCTTGTAAGCGGTGACTGGCTAAGCAAAATATGGCCATATTGTGTGACTAAGTTCCCAATATTATTTAAAAAAAGATAGTTGTCTCTTGATGTATATGCAGGCAATTTTTTGCAGCAGTAAAAAATATGTTGTGCTTTTGAAAATGGATGTGCGCTGATACCTCTTTGTTTGTGTAATTACTGGGTCATATTGGCAGCACTCCCAGATGTTGATTTAAACTTTTTGTAAGGTGTGCTAAAAAACCAAATTTTGTATTTGTATTTAAAATTACCAGGGAGACTGACCATCTCCCATTGGTTTAAGCACCCCACCCAAGTTCAGGTGTGCTCATTACAGTGTTAAAGAGTTGTGAATAAAAAGCCAGGGAGTCTCATTCTATTATGAAGAGTAAAAGCAGGAATGTTTCAGCCCTCTGTGGCAAAAGGATTTAGAGTAGGACCAGTCGAATTGGGGCACCTTGTAAGCGGTGACTGGCTAAGCAAAATATGGCCATATTGTGTGACTAAGTTCCCAATATTATTTAAAAAAAGATAGTTGTCTCTTGATGTATATGCAGGCAATTTTTTGCAGCAGTAAAAAATATGTTGTGCTTTTGAAAATGGATGTGCGCTGATACCTCTTTGTTTGTGTAATTACTGGGTCATATTGGCAGCACTCCCAGATGTTGATTTAAACTTTTTGTAAGGTGTGCTAAAAAAACAAATTTTGTATTTGTGTGTGTATATATATATATATATATATATATATATATATATATATACATATATATATATATATATATATATATATATATATATATATATATATATATATATATATATATATATATATATATATATATAATGTTTGAATGTATGGCCTGATTTATGGTTTGTTTCTGCGTTTGTCAAAGCAATTTTCAACCATCTTAAATAAAACAAGAATAAAAACTATATATATATATATATATATATATATATATATATATATAGTGTGTGTGCGCGTGTGTATATCTGTGTTTTTGTATATGATTTTTATGTAAATAAATGTGTGTTTATAATTATTATTTTATTAACAGTTACTTATAATTTTATAAATGTCATAGTTTAATATCTATAATTAACTAAATAATAGTAATAATATATGTGTGTTTGTGTATATTTGTGTGAGTGTAAATGCATGTGTATATGTGTGTGTGTGCTTGCATCCATCTGTATGCTGTTGCGCCATTGAGTTATGTTTTTTAGGGGGGGGGGCAAAAAAATCTTGCACCAGGGCCCTCTGTTCATTAGGTCCGCCACTAGACAGATCATGTCCAACAACTGCCTAACCACACCCCAGACCTGGTTTAGTACTCAGAACACCTGCAACTCCATCTTCCCCTGCCATGACCTCGCTCATGGAAAACCCATAACTACACTTATGCCTACCTTGTTCCCATGTGTGAAACACCCACAACTACCCCAGTGTTCCCCACCCCAGAACTGCCACTGATTTGTGTGCTTAATCTTACAGTGAGTATTATTAAACTAATAAAGTTTTTCGCTGTTTATATAAATAGAACAACCACAGCCTAAAGCTAAAGATTATCATAAGGTCACTGCTTCTTACCCTCTCAAAACATCTCACACTTATTATTAGTTTGTGATGATTAAGACATCATGTTCTCACCCAACTGGTTGAGCATGAGTCGTGCAGGACTGTATGTGTGCTTGCTTGTCAATGTTAAATGAGGATGGTGGTTGCCACCTCTCTTGCCCAGAATACAGATTTACTTGTTCCCTGGCTGAGAACATTATGCACACGCACCTTGTTTAATGGGGCCCTAAACTTGTTTTCATCAGTAATCAGTAATTTAGTTTACAATGATGTAGTAATGTTTACATTCTATTACATGTTTTTTTAATTTGTGATTTATAGGTAAATACATTTAAAAATACAAAAACGGAAGATATTTTTGAGTATAAAAATGTTTTTTTATTTAGATTGATTATATTATAAAGAATAAACAGTCTTATTTTTCTTTATTCCATTTCTTTTCGTGTAGACAAACACGTCAATAGTTCATATCCATCCTTCACTACAGGAAGCATCAGAATGATACCGCAAACTCCAATAGTCTTAGACACTAATGACTATTCACAAATATTGGCGATTTCACAGCAGATATTTAAAGGAGATGGGGAATTGGCAGAAACTGGGAAGCAATCATTATGTACAGAGAGTAATTTAGTCATCAAACAAGAGGACATTTATGACTTATCTAGTAAAATTATTATCCCCGAGGATAAACCACACATATTTACTGAGTTTTCAAAACATATTAAAGAAGGGAAAAGTCTACAGTCTAGCCAAATAATTCATACAAAGGAGAAACCTTTCAAATCTACAGAATGCGAAAAAAGCTTTAGATGGAAGTCACATCTACTAGAGCACTACAAAATTTGCACAGGTGAGAAACCACACACATGTACTGAGTCCGGCAAATGTTTCACACAAATGGATCATCTGAAAACTCATAAAAAGATTCACACAGGAGATAATCCTTTCACATGTACAGAATGTGGAAAACGTTTTACAGAAAAGAGTGTTCTGAAAACTCATGAAAGGATTCACACATTAGAAAATCATTTCACATGCACAGAGTGTGGAAAAAGATTTACACAAAAGAGTGATCTGAAATATCATGAAAGGAGTCACACAGGAGAAAAGCCTTTCACATGTACAGAGTGTGGAAAAAGTTTTACACGAAAGAGTGATCTGAAAAAGCATGAAAGGATTCACACAGGAGAAAAACCTTTCACATGTACAGAGTGTGGAAAAAGTTTTACAAGAATGAGTAGTCTGAAATATCATGAAATGAGTCACACAGGGGAAAAGCCATTCACATGTACAGAGTGTGGACAAAGTTTTACAAGAATGAGTATTCTGGAATATCATGAAAGGAGTCACACAGGAGAAAAGCCATTCAGTTGTACAGAGTGTGGAGTACATTTTTCACAAAAGTCCTATCTCTTAACCCACAAAAGGATTCACACAGGAGAAAAACCTTTCGTTTGTACAGAATGTGGGAAAATGTTTGCAGTCAAGTCAGCTTTCCAAAGACACCAACTTATTCACACAGGGGAAAAACATTTTACATGTGCAGAGTGTGGAAAAGGTTTTACACTAAACAGTAATCTGAAAACTCATGAAAGGATTCACACAGGAGAAAAACCGTTCACATGTACAGAGTGTGGAAAAAGTTTTACAGCAAAGAGTGATCTGAAAAGGCATGAAAGGATTCACACAGGAGAAAAGTCTTTCACATGTACAGAGTGTGAAAAAAGTTTTACAGAAAAGAGTGAACTGAAAACTCATGAAAGGAGTCACACAGGAGAAAAGCCTTTCACATGTACAGAGTGTGAAAAAAGTTTTACAGAAAAGAGTGATCTGAAAAAGCATATAATGAGTCACACAGGAGAAAAGCCTTTCACATGTACAGAGTGTGGAAAAAGATTTACACAAAAGAGTTATCTGAAAAAGCATGAAAGGATTCACACAGGGGAAAAGCCGTTCACATGTACAGAGTGTGGAAAAAGTTTTACAAGAATGAGTAGTCTGAAATATCATGAAAGGAGTCACACAGGAGAAAAGCCTTTCACATGTACAGAGTGTGGAAAAAGTTTTACACAAAAGAGTGATCTGAAATATCATGATAGGAGTCACACAGGGGAAAAGCCATTCACATGTACAGAGTGTGGAAAAAGTTTTACTGGAAAGAGTGATCTGAAAAAGCATGAAAGGATTCACACAGGGGAAAAGCCGTTCACATGTACAGAGTGTGGAAAAAGTTTTTCACAAATGGATCATCTGAAAACTCATGAAAGGATTCACACAGGAGAAAAGCCATTCAGTTGTACAGAGTGTGGAGTACATTTTTCACAAAAGTCCTATTTCTTAACCCACAAAAGGATTCACACAGGAGAAAAACCTTTCGTTTGCACAGGATGTGGGAAAATGTTTGCAGACAAGTCAGCTTTCCGAAGACACCAACTTATTCACACAGGAGAAAAACCTTTTACATGTGCAGAGTGTGGAAAAAGTTTTACACTAAACAGTAATCTGAAAACTCATGAAAGGATTCACACAGGAGAAAAACCGTTCACATGTACAGAGTGTGGAAAAAGTTTTTTACGAATGGTTAATCTGAAAACTCATGAAAGGATTCACAAATGAAGAAACTTTTCACATGTTTAGAAGCTGGAAAAGGGTTTCTATGCAAGTCAGGTATCACAAAAACATAATTTATGCTTACCTGATAAATTTATTTATCTTGTGGTGTATCCAGTCCACGGATCATCCATTACTTGTGGGATATTCTCCTTCCCAACAGGAAGTTGCAAGAGGATCACCCACAGCAGAGCTGCTATATAGCTCCCCCCCTAACTGCCATATCCAGTCATTTGACCGAAACAAGCCGAGAAAGGAGAAACCATAGGGTGCAGTGGTGACTGTAGTTTAAATTAAAATTTAGACCTGCCTTAAAAAGACAGGGCGGGCCGTGGACTGGATACACCACAAGAGAAATAAATGTATCAGGTAAGCATAAATTATGTTTTCTGTTGTAAGGTGTATCCAGTCCACGGATCATCCATTACTTGTGGGATACCAATACCAAAGCTAAAGTACACGGATGAAGGGAGGGACAAGGCAGACTTAAATGGAAGGAACCACTGCCTGTAGAACATTTCTCCCAAAAATAGCCTCAGAAGAAGCAAAAGTATCAAATTTGTAAAATTTTGAAAAGGTATGAAGCGAAGACCAAGTCGCCGCCTTGCAAATCTGTTCAACAGAAGCCTCAGTGGAAGCCACAGCTCTAGTAGAATGAGCTGTAATCCTTTCAGGGGGCTGCTGTCCAGCAGTCTCATAGGCTAAGCGTATTATGCTCCGAATCCAAAAAGAAAGAGAGGTTGCCGAAGCTTTTTGACCTCTCCTCTGTCCAGAGTAAACAACAAACAGTGTAGATGTTTGTCGAAAATCTTTAGTAGCTTGTAAGTAACCACGTCCAGATTATGTAAAAGGTGTTCCTTCTTTGAAGAAGGATTAGGACACAATGATGGAACAACAATCTCTTGATTGATATTCTTGTTAGAAACTACCTTAGGTAAAAACCCAGGTTTTGTACGCAGAACTACTTTATCTGAATGGAAAATCAGATAAGGAGAATCACATTGTAAGGCAGATAACTCAGAGACTCTCCGAGCCGAGGAAATAGCCATCAAAAACAGAACTTTCCAAGATAAAAGTTTGATATCAATGGAATGAAGGGGTTCAAACGGAACCCCTTGAAGATCTTTAAGAACCAAGTTTAAGCTCCATGGGGGAGCAACAGGTTTAAACACAGGCTTAATTCTAACCAAAGCCTGACAAAAATCTTGAACATCTGGAACTTCTGCCAGACGCTTGTGCAAAAGAATAGACAGAGCAGAAATCTGTTCCTTTAAAGAACTAGCTGATAATCCTTTTTCCAAACCCTCTTGGAGAAAGGACAATATCCTAGGAATCCTAACCTTACTCCATGAGTAATTCTTGGATTCACACCAATAAAGGTATTTACACCATATCTTATGGTAGATTTTCCTAGTGACAGGCTTTTGTGCCTGTATAAGGGTATCAATGACTGACTCGGAGAAGCCACGCTTTGATAAAATCAAGCGTTCAATCTCCATGCAGTCAGTCTCAGAGAAATTAGATTCGGATGATTGAAAGGACCTTGTAGTAGAAGGTCTTGTCTTAGAGGCAGGGTCCATGGTGGAAAGGATGACATGTCCACTAGGTCTGCATAACAGGTCCTGCGTGGCCACGCAGGAGCTATCAAGATCACTGATGCTCTCTCCTGCTTGATTTTGGCAATCAGTCGAGGGAGCTGAGGAAATGGTGGAAACACATAAGCCAGGTTGAAGAACCAAGGCGCTGCTAGAGCATCTATCAGTGCCGCTTCTGGGTCCCCGGACCTGGATCCGTAACAAGGAAGCTTGGCGTTCTGGCAAGACGCCATGAGATCCAGTTCTGGTTTGCCCCAACGATGAACCAATAGAGCAAACACCTCCGGATGGAGTTCCCACTCCCCCGGATGAAAAGTCTGACGACTTAGAAAATCCGCCTCCCAGTTCTCTACACCTGGGATATGGATTGCTTATAGGTGGCAAGAGTGAGTCTCTGCCCAGCAAATTATCTTGGAGACTTCTAACATCGCTAGGGAACTCCTGGTTCCCCCTTGATGGTTGATGTAAGCCACAGTCGTGATGTTGTCCGACTGAAATCTGATGAACCTCAGGGTTGCTAACTGAGGCCAAGCTAGAAGAGCATTGAAAATGGCTCTTAACTCCAGAATATTTATTGGGAGGAGTTTCTCCTCCTGAGTCCACGATCCCTGAGCCTTCAGGGAATTCCAGACTGCACCCCAACCTAGAAGGCTGGCATCTGTTGTTACAATTGTCCAATCTGGCCTGCGAAAGGTCATACCTTTGGACAGATGGACCCGAGATAGCCACCAGAGAAGAGAATCTCTGGTCTCTTAATCCAGATTTAGCAGAGGGGACAAATCTGTGTAATCCCCATTCCACTGACTGAGCATGCATATTTGCAGCGGTCTGAGATATAGGCGCGCAAATGGCACTATGTCCATCGCCGCTACCATCAAGCCGATTACTTCCATACACTGAGCCACCGAAGGGCGCGGAATAGAATGAAGAACACTGCAAGATTTTAGAAGCTTTGATAACCTGGATTCTGTCAGGTAAATCTTCATTTTTACAGAATCTATCAGAGTCCCGAGGAAGGAGACTCTTGTGAGTGGGGATAGAGAACTCTTTTCCTCGTTCACCTTCCACCCATGTGACCTGAGAAATGCCAGAACTATGTCCGTATGTGACTTGGCAATCTGAAAGCTTGACGCCTGTATCAGGATGTCGTCCAGATAATGGGCCACTGATATACCTCGCCGTCTTAGGACCGCCAGAAGGGATCCCAGAACCTTTGTAAAGATTCTTGGAGCTGTAGCTAACCCGAAGGGAAGAGCCACAAATTGGTAATGCCTGTCCAGAAAGGCAAACCTTAGGAACCGATGATGATCTCTGTGAATCGGTATGTGAAGGTAAGCATCCTTCAAATCCACTGTGGTTATGTACTGACCCTCCTGGATCATAGGTAGGATGGTCCGAATAGTTTCCATTTTGAACGATGGAACTCTGAGGAATTTGTTTAAGATCTTTAGATCCAAAATGGGTCTGAAGGTTCCCTCTTTTTTGGGAACCACAAACAGATTTGAATAAAAACCCTGTCCCTGTTCCGACTGTGGAACTGGACAGATCACTCCCATAACTAGGAGGTCTTGCGCACAGCGTAAGAATGCCTCTTTCTTTATCTGGTTTACAGATAATCTCGAAAGGTGAAATCTCCCTTGAGGAGGGGAAGCTTTGAAGTCCAGAAGATATCCCTGAGATATGATCTCCAATGCCCAGGGATCCTGAACATCTCTTGCCCACGCCTGGGCGAAGAGAGAAAGTCTGCCCCCTACTAGATCCGTTATCGGATAGGGGGCCGTTCCTTCATGCTGTCTTAGAGGCAGCAGCAGGCTTTCTGGCCTGCTTGCCTTTGTTCCAGGACTGGTTAGGTTTCCAGCCCGGCTTGGATTGAGCAAAAGTTCCCTCTTGTCTTGTAGCAGAGGAAGTTGATGCTGCACCTGCCTTGAAGTTTTGAAAGGCACGAAAATTAGACTGTTTGGCCTTTGATTTGGCCCTGTCTTGAGGAAGGGTATGACCCTTACCTCCAGTAATGTCAGCAATAATTTCCTTCAAACCAGGCCCGAATAGGGTCTGCCCCTTGAAGGGAATGTAAAGTAATTTAGACTTTGAAGTCACGTCAGCTGACCAAGATTTAAGCCATAGCGCCCTACGCACCTGGATGGCGAATCCAGAATTCTTAGCCGTTAGTTTAGTCAAATGAACAATGGCGTCAGAAACAAAAGAATTAGCTAGCTTAAGTGTTCTAAGCTTGTCAAGTATTTCAGTCGATGGAGTAGCTGTCTGAAAGGCCTCTTCCAGAGACTCAAACCAGAACGCCGCAGCAGCAGTGACAGGCGCAATGCATGCAAGGGGCTGCAGGATAAAACCTTGTTGAATAAACATTTTCTTAAGGTAACCTTCTAATTTTTTATCCATTGGATCTGAAAAAGCACAACTGTCCTCAACAGGGATAGTGGTACGCTTTGCTAAAGTAGAAACTGCTCCCTCCACCTTAGGGACCGTCTGCCATAAGTCCCGTGTGGTGGCGTCTATTGGAAACATTTTTCTAAAAATAGGGGGGGGGGGGGGGAAACGGCACACCGGGTCTATCCCACTCCTTATTAATGATTTCTGTAAACCTTTTAGGTATTGGTAAAACATCAGTACACACCGGCACTGCATAGTATTTATCCAGTCTACACAATTTCTTTGGTACTGCAATTGTGTCACAGTCATTCAGAGCAGCTAACACCTCCCCAAGCAATACACAGAGGTTCTCAAGCTTAAATTTAAAAGTAGAAATGTCTGAATCAGGTTTCCCCGAATCAGAAATGTCACCCACAGACTGAAGCTCTCCTTCCTCAGCTTCTGCATATTGTGACGCAGTATCAGACATGGGCCTTAAGGCATCTGCGCGCTCTGTACTACGTCTAACCCCAGAGCTATCGCGCTTTCCTCTGAATTCAGGCAGTTTGGCTAATACCGCTGACAGGGTATTATCCATGATTGCCGCCATGTCCTGCAAAGTAATCGCTATGGGCGTCTTTGATGTACTTGGCGCCATTTTAGCGTGAGTCCCTTGAGCGGGAGTCAAAGGGTCTGACACGTGGGGAGAGTTAGTCGGCATAACTTCCCCCTCGCCAGAATCCTCTGGTGATAAATTTTTTAAAGATAAAAGCTGATCTTTATTGTTTAAAGTGAAATCAATACATTTAGTACACATTCTCATATGGGGTTCCACCATGGCTTTTAAACATAATGAACAAGGAGTTTCCTCTATGTCAGACATGTTTATACAGACTACCAATGAGACTAGCAAGCTTGGAAAACACTTTACATCAAGTTAAACAAGCAATATAAAAAACGTTACTGTGCCTTTAAGGGAAGCAAATTTTGCTAAAATTTGAAATAACAGTGAAAAAAGGCAGTTAAACTAACAAAATTTTTACAGTGTATGTAACAAGTTAGCAGAGCATTGCACCCACTTGCAAATGGATGATTAACCCCTTAATACAAAAAACGGATTAACAAATTGAAAAAAACGTTTTTTAAACAGTCACAACAACTGCCACAGCTCCACTGTGGCTTTACCTTCCTCAATATATGACTTTTGAAGCCTTTTGAGCCCTTCAGAGATGTCCTAAAGCATGCAGGGGACTGCTGAGGGAAGCTGAATGTCTCTGTCTGTAATTTTAACTGCGCAAAAAAGCGCTAAAATAGGCCCCTCCCACTCATATTACAACAGTGTAAAGCCTCAGGAAACGGTTTATAGGCAAAAATCAAGCCAGCCTTGTGGAAAAGGCCCCAATAAGTTTTATCACCAAAGCATATGTAAAAACGATTAAACATGCCAGCAAACGTTTTATATTGCACATTAATCAGAGTATATACCTCTGATAGCAAGCCTGATACTAGTCGCTATTAAATCACTGTATATAGGCTTAACTTACATTAATCAGGTATCAGCAGCTTTTTTCTAGCAAATTCCATCCCTAGAAAAACTTAAACTGCACATACCTTATTGCAGGATAACTTGCACGCAATTCTCCCTCTGAAGTTACCTCACTCCTCAGACATATGTGAGAACAGCAGTGGATCTTAGTTACTTCTGCTAAGATCATAGAAAAACGCAGGCAGATTCTTCTTCTAAATGCTGCCTGAGATAAAATAGTACAACTCCAGTACCATTTAAAAACAATAAACTTTTGATTGAAGAAAAAACTAACTATATTACACCACTTTCCTCTTACTACCTCCAGCTATGTTGAGAGTTTGCAAGAGAATGACTGGATATGGCAGTTAGGGGAGGAGCTATATAGCAGCTCTGCTGTGGGTGATCCTCTTGCAACTTCCTGCTGGGAAGGAGAATATCCCACAAGTAATGGATGATCCGTGGACTGGATACACCTTACAAGAGAAACACCAAATATTTACATACAAATTAAACTTTATTAACAGTGTAGAAACATTTTTTTTTAAACTATCCAAAAGAGGACAAACTCTTTAAATAGAAGAGACAAGAAAGGATCCTGTTGTAAATAATATTTCTTTCATGTAATTGGCAAGAGTCCATGAGCTAGTGACGTATGGGATATACATTCCTACCAGGAGGGGCAAAGTTTCCCAAACCTCAAAATGCCTATAAATACACCCCCACCACACCCACAATTCAGTTTTACAAACATTGCCTCCTATGGAGGTGGTGAAGTAAGTTTGTGCTAGATTTCTACGTTGATATACGCTTCTCAGCATGCTGAAGCCCAGTTCCTCTCAGAGTGCAGTGAATGACAGAGAGATGTGAAGGGAGTATTACCTATTGAATGCAACAATCATCCTAACGGGGATCTATTTCATAGGTTCTCTGTTATCGGTCGTAGAGATTCATCTCCTACCTCCCTTTTCAGATCAACGATATACTCTTATAATACCTCTGATGATTCTCGTTTCAGTACTGGTTTGGCTATCTGCATGTAGATGAGTGTCTTTTGGTAAGTATGTTTTCCTTTATTTAAGACACTCTTAGCTATGGTTTGGCACTTTAAATGTAAAGTTCTAAATATAATGTTTGTACTTATATTTGCCATGATTCAGGTTATCCGTATATTTCCTTTTTTACAGACTGTCAGTTTCATTTTGGGAAATGCACATATAAAAAAAAAAATTCTTACCTGAAATTTTTAAAAATTTACTTTTTTTCCCAATTGCGGGCTGTTAGGCTCGCGGGTGCGCAAAATGCTATAATTTATTGCGTCATTTTTGGCGCGAGAATTACGTTTGTTGATGTTTTTCGTCATTTCCGGCGTCTTACTTGGCGCCGAACATTTTCACGTAGTTGCGTCATCTTTGACGCTCGTGTTTGTTGCAGACGTTTTTGGCGACAAAAAATATTTTGTCAGTTGTGGGCGTCATACTTGGCGCCAGACTTTTTGACATTGTTTAAGTCTTCATGTATTTTTGCTTCTGGTTTCCAGAGGCTTATTTTGTTTGCATTTTTTCCCATTCCTGAAACTGTCATATAAGGAAATTGATAATTTTGCTTTATATGTTCTTGTTTCTATTACATATTACAAGATGTCCCAGTCTGACCCTGTATCAGAATCTACTTCTGGAATGCTGCTGCTTGATGTCGGTTCTACAAAAGCTAAGTGCATTTGTTGTAAACTTGTGGTAACTGTTCCTCCGGCTGTAGTTTGTGTTAGTTGTCATGATAAACTATCAAACGCAGATAATATTCCCATTAGTAATAATCCATTACCTGTTGTTGTTCCTTCAACATCTAATGTTCAGGATATTCCTGCTAATGTGAGAGAATTTGTTTCTAATTCTATTCAGAAGGACATGTCTGTTATACCACCTTCTAATAAACGTAAAAGGTCTTTTAAAACTTCTCATAAATCCGATGAATTTTTAAATGACCGACAGCATTCTGATTTATCTATCTCTGATGAGGATCTCTCTGGTTCAGAAGATTCTGCCTCAGATATTGACACTGACAAAACTTCATATTTATTTAAAATGGAGTATATTCGTTCTTTATTAAAAGAGGTGTTGATTGCATTAGATATGGAGGAGACTAGTCCTCTTGATATTAAAACCAGTTAACGTTTAAATTCGGTTTTTAAACCTCATGTAGTTATTCCACAGGTTTTTCCAGTTCCTGATGCTATTTCAGAGTTAATTTCTAGGGAATGGAATAGTCTGGGTACTTCATTTAATCCTTATTTAAGGTTTAAGAGACTGTACCCTGTGCCAACTGATAGATTGGAGTTTTGGGAAAAGATCCCCAAAGTTGATTGGGCTATCTCTACTCTTGCTAAGCGTACTACTATTCCTACGGCAGATAGTACTTCTTTTAAAGATCCTTTAGATAGGAAGCTTGAATCTTATCTAAGGAAGGCTTATTTATGTTCAGGTCATCTTCTTAGGCCTGCTATTTCTTTGGCTGATGTTGCTGCAGCTTCAACTTTTTGGTTGGAAACTTTAGCGCAACAAGTACCAGATCCTAATGTGTATATCATTGTTAATTACAATAAATATACCGAATATCACAAAGAAAAAATTGTGAAATAAATGTGATAACAAAAATCATAAAAGGAAAACCAAATAAAGTTCTGAATCAAGGATATGTCTGTGTCCTCTGGATGAGTTTTTCAGCTTGTTAGCATTCCTCAGTGAGATCCCATAAAAAAGGAAACAGAAAATTGCAACATAGTGTGAATCTGTAATGGCACTTTGAGGAAGTAGTTGTTTTGTAACAAATGACTACTCACATTTGTTGGAGCTTTCCACTAAGCTCAAGGATATGCGCACTCCCACTTTATACTGATGGGAAAACAGTACACTAGGCAAAACTTGGATACAAATTTATTTTAAAATATATAAAAGCGTCACATAAGCCTTGATAACACCACAATGTAAGGGTACAAAAGCAGATATGCTGTAACAAATGCTTCAAATCGCCAAACTTGCAAAGAGGTAAATGGATCAGCAGGAGTGTGACCGCTGAAACCAAAACCTTTTTAGTAGCAAGACAATAGCGCTAAGCCCCCAGGTGTCCTGGCTAGTGTAGAGACGCAATAAAACTCAATATAGAACAGTTCAGTTCCGACGTACGTTTCGCTGGTATGCTTTGTCAAGGAATCCTTGACAAAGCATACCAGCGAAACGTACGTCGTAACTGAAGCTCCAACAAATGTGAGTAGTCATTTGTTACAAAACAACTACTTCCTCAAAGTGCCATTACAGATTCACACTATGTTGCAATTTTCTGTTTCCTTTTTTATGGGATCTCACTGAGGAATGCTAACAAGCTGAAAAACTCATCCAGAGGACACAGACATATCCTTGATTCAGAACTTTATTTGGTTTTCCTTTTATGATTTTTGTTATCACATTTATTTCGTATATCATTGTTAAGCTAATTCAACATGCTAATAATTTCATTTGTGATGCCATTTTTGATATCATTAGAATTGATGTAAGGTATATGTCTTTAGCTATTTTAGCTAGAAGAGCTTTATGGCTTAAATCTTGGAATGCGGATATGACTTCTAAGTCAACATTGTTATCTCTATCTTTCCAAGGTAATAAATTATTTGGTTCTCAGTTGGATTCTATAATTTCAACTGTCACTGGGGGGAAGGGAGCCTTTTTGCCTCAGGATAAAAAATCTAAGGGTAAATATAGGGCTGCTAACCGTTTTCATTCCTTTCGTCAGAATAAGGAACAGAAACCTGACCCTTCCCCTAAAGGAACGGTTTCCAATTGGAAGCCTTCTCCAGTCTGGAATAAATACAAGCCTTTTAGAAAATCAAAACCAGCCCCCAAGTCTGCATGAAGGTGCAGCCCTCATTTCAGCGCAGCTGGTAGGGGCAGACTTCGATTTTTCAAGGATGTTTGGATCAATTCAATCCAAAATCATTGGATTCAGAACATTGTTTCTCAAGGGTACAGAATAGGTTTCAAGGTAAGACCGCCTGTGAGAAGTTTCTTTCTCTCACGCATTCCAGTGAACCCAGTGAAGGCTCAGGCTTTCCTGAAGTGTGTTTCAGACCTGGAGTTATCCGGGGTAATTGTGCCAGTTCCATATCTGGAACGGGGTCTGGGGTTTTATTCAAATCTGTTCATTGTTCCAAAGAAAGAGAATTCTTTCAGACCATTTCTGGATCTAAAAATTTTGAATCGTTATGTAAGAATACCAACATTCAAAATGGTGACTATAAGGACTATTCTGCATTTTGTTCAGCAAGGGCATTATATGTCCACAATAGACTTACAGGATGCTTATCTTCATATTCCGATTCATCCAGATCATTATCAGTTCCTGAGATTCTCTTTTCTAGACAAGCATTACCAATTTGTTGCTCTTCCTTTTGGCCTAGCAACAGCTCCAAGGATTTTTTCAAAGGTTCTCAGTGCCCTACTCTCTGTAATCAGAGAGCGGGGTATTGCGGTGATTCCTTATTTGGACGATATCTTGGTACTTGCTCAGTCTTTACAGTCTGCAGAATCTCACACGAATCAACTAGTGTTGTTTCTTCAAAGACATGGTTGGAGGATCAATTTACCAAAAATTTCCTTGATTCCTCAGACAAGGGTAACCTTTTTAGGATTCCAAATAGATTCAGTATCCATGACTGTCTCTAACAGACAAAAGACGTCTGAAATTGGTTTCAGCTTGTCGGAACCTTCAGTCTCAGTCATTCCCTTCAGTAGCTATGTGCATGGAGGTTTTAGGTCTCATGACTGCAGCATCGGACGCGATCCCCTTTGCTCGTTTTCACATGAGACCTCTTCAGCTTTGTATGCTGAACCAATGGTGCAGGGATTATACAAAGATATCACAATTGATATCCTTAAATCCCAATATTCGACTATCTCTGACTTGGTGGTTAGATCACCACTGTTTGGTCCAGGGGGCCTCTTTTGTTCATCCAACCTGGACTGTGATTTCAACAGATGCAAGTCTTTCAGGTTGGGGAGCTGTCTGGGGATCTCTGACAGCGCAGGGGGTTTGGAAATCTCAAGAGGCGAGATTACCAATCAATATTTTGGAACTCCGTGCGATTCTCAGAGCTCTTCAGTTTTGGCCTCTTCTGAAGAGAGAACCGTTTATTTGTTTTCAGACAGACAATGTCACAATCGTGGCTTATGTCAATCATCAAGGTGGGACTCACAGTCCTCAAGCTATGAAAGAAGTATCTTGGATATTTGCATGGGCGGAATCCAGCTCTAATCTCTGCGGTCCATATCCCAGGTATAGACAATTGGGAAGCGGATTATCTCAGTCGCCAGACTTTACATCCGGGAGAATGGTCTCTTCACCCAGATGTGTTTCTTCAGATTGTTCAGATGTGGGGGCTTCCAGAAATAGATCTGATGGCTTCTCATCTAAACAGGAAACTTCCCAGGTATCTGTCCAGGTCCAGGGATCCTCAGGCGGAAGCAGTGGATGCGTTGTCACTTCCTTGGAATTATCAACCTGCTTATATCTTTCCGCCTCTAGTTCTTCTTCCAAGAGTGATTTCCAAAATCATAATGGAGCGTTCATTTGTACTGCTGGTGGCTCCAGCATGGCCACACAGGTTTTGGTATGCAGATCTTGTTCGGATGTCCAGTTGCCAACCTTGGCCACTTCCGTTAAGGCCAGACCTTCTATATCAAGGTCCATTTTTCCATCAGGATCTCAAATCATTAAATTTGAAGGAATGGAGATTGAAAGTTTAGTGCTTAGTCATAGAGGTTTCTCTGACTCAGTGATTAATACTATGTTGCAGGCTCGCAAATCTGTGTCTAGAAAGATTTATTACAGAGTTTGGAAGACTTACATTTCATGGTGTTCTTCTCATAAATTCTCTTGGCATTCTTTTAGAATTCCTAGAATTTTACAGTTTCTTCAGGATGGTTTGGATAAGGGTTTGTCTGCAAGTTCCTTGAAAGGACAAATTTCTGCTCTTTCTGTTCTGTTTCACAGAAAAATTGCTAATCTTCCTGACATTCATTGTTTTGTACAGGCTTTGGTTCGTATCAAGCCTGTCATTAAGCCAATTTCTCCTCCTTGGAGTCTTAATTTGGTTTTGAGGGCTTTACAGGCTCCTCCGTTTGAGCCTATGCATTCTATGGACATTAAATTACTTTCATGGAAAGTATTGTTCCTTTTGGCCATCTCTTCTGCTAGAAGAGTTTCTGAATTATCTGCTCTTTCTTGTGAGTCTCCTTTTCTGATTTTTCATCAGGATAAGGCGGTTTTGCGGACTTCATTTAAATTTTTACTTAAAGTTGTGAATTCCAACAACATTAGTAGAGAAATTGTTGTCCCTTCGTTATGTCCTAATCCTAAAAATTCTTTAGAAAGATCTTTGCATTCTTTGAACGTGGTTAGAGCTTTGAAATATTATGTTGAAGCTACTAAAGATTTCAGAAAGACTTCTAGTCTACTTGTTATCTTTTCTGGTCCTAGGAAAGGTCAGAAGGCTTCTGCCATTTCTTTGGCGTCTTGGTTAAAGCTTTTGATTCATCATGCATATTTGGAGTCGGGTAAATCCCCGCCTCAGAGGATTACGGCTCATTCTACTAGGTCAGTTTCTACTTCCTGGGCTTTTAAGAATGAAGCTTCTGTTGATCAGATTTGCAATGCAGCAACTTAGTCTTCTTTGCATACTTTTACTAAATTCTACCATTTTGATGTTTTCTCTTCTTCAGAAGCAGTTTTTGGTAGAAAAGTTCTTCAGGCAGCTGTTTCAGTTTGATTCTTCTGCTTATAATTTCAGTTTTTTTCATTATAAAGATTAAAACTTTTTGATTTGGGTTTTGGATTCTTTTTTCAGCGGAATTGGCTGTCTTTATTTTTATCCCTCCCTCTCTAGTGACTCTTGAGTGGAGATCCACATCTTGGGTATTGCTATCCCTGTACGTCACTAGCTCATGGACTCTTGCCAATTACATGAAAGAAAACATAATTTATGTAAGAACTTACCTGATAAATTCATTTCTTTCATATTGGCAAGAGTCCATGAGGCCCACCCTTTTTTGTGGTGGTTATGATTTTTTTGTATAAAGCACAATTATTCCAATTCCTTGTTGATGCTTTCACTCCTTTCTTATCACCCCACTTCTTGGCTATTAGTTAAACTGAATTATGGGTGTGGTGGGGGGTGTATTTATAGGAATTTTGAGGTTTGGGAAACGTTGCCCCTCCTGGTAGGATTGTATATCCCATACGTCACTAGCTCATGGACTCTTGCCAATATGAAAGAAATTAATTTATCAGGCAAGTTCTTACATAAATTATGTTTTTCGAATTCCCAGTTACAAAAGCCACTACAATAATATGACATCTGAGAAATATATGTAATGTGCACATACCTTTTCTTATAGCAATGCTTAGCATTGTGCATGTTATATACCAGATGAATTACTGAGGGGAAACTGATTTTATTTAATGACACACAATATCAGTAACACAAATTGATTGATCAAGCAATGTAATGAAATTAGAGCAGGTTTAAATAAGATGATGTCACTTAGGAGGTGGATCTGTATTAGTTAAGGTGGAATACTGTAGTTTGGAAACAGTATATTTTACACATTGTTTGAATTTATTATGTAATGCTCCTTTTGACTAAATAAAGATGTACAACATTTTTACAACAAAATAAAAAAAAATATTGGAATCCAGACCAGTATTTTGTGTGGTTTTTTTTGTTTAATTAAAAATACAATATCACAGAATAATTAGGAATACATCATTAAAGACAGAAGGCAAACCTGACAGTAAAAGTTTAACGCTGATAATTCAGATAGATCATGAAATTTTAGCTAACATACACCTATATTTCAAGATTTGCGCTATAGATGGTGTGAAACGAACGCAACAAAAGTTGCATTATTTCACCATCCATATCGCTGCCATTACTAGTTTTTAAAAAGCCGCCTTGTGCGTGCGATATGGTTTCGATGAGCTCCATACCGCACAAAATCCAAGAGCTGAGAATATGTGCTTGTGCACGCTTTCCCCGTAGACATCAATGTGGAGAGTGTTTTGGAAAAAAAAATAACACCTGAAGTGCGAAATGGTGATCGCCGTAACGCAACCCCATTGATGTCTATGGGGAAAAAAAAAGTTAAGTTTAAACCTAATACCCTGAAAAAAAAAAAAAACAAGTCTAAACACCCCTAATCTGCTATCCTCAACATCACCGACACCTACATAAAGTTATTAACCCCTAATCTGCCGCTCCCGACATCGCTGCCACCTAAATAAAGTTATTGACCCCTATTCCACCGCTCCCCGACATCTCCGCCACTATAATAACGCTATTAACCCCTATTCCCCGCACCCCAACATTGCCGACACTATCATAAAGATATTAGCCCCTATTCCGCCACTCCCCGACATCGCCGCCACTAAATAAAGTCATAAACCCCTAAACCTCTGGCCTCCAACATCCCAACCACTAAATGAACCTATTAACCCCTAAACCGTCAGCCCCCCACATTGCAAAAAACAACATTTTTAAAATAAATAAAAACTTACCTGGGAAATTAAAAAAACTATATATTAAACTAACATTACTATTATATACTAAAATTATAATGACTATCAATTAAATAAACTAAATTACACATTAAGAATATCCTAACACTACTAAAAAAAAATTAAATCTACAATTACAAAAAATAACAAACACTAAATTACGAAAAATAACAAACGAAATTATCGAAAATAAAAACAATTACACCTAATCTAACAGCCCTATAAAAAAGCCCCCCAAATAAAAAAACCCTAGCCTACAATAAACTACCAATAGCCCTTAAAAGGGCCTTTTGTATGCATTGCCCTAAAGAAATCAGCTCTTTTTCCTGTAAAAAAGATACAAAGACCCCCCCAACATTAAAACTCGCCACCCAACCAACCCCCCAAAATAAAAACCTAACTTTAACAAAAACCTAAGCTACCCATTGCCCTGAAAAGGGCATTTGTATGGGCATTGCCCTTAAAAGGGCATTTAGCTCTTTTTCATTGCCCTGAAAAGGGCATTTAGCTCTTTTAAGAATTCCCAAACCCTAATCTTAAAACAAAACCCACCCAAAAATGTTTAAAAAAAACCTAACACTAACCCCCAAAGATCCATGTCTTCTATCTTTATCCCGGCGGGGCGGGGCGGAGCGGGTCCATCCTTGAAGACATCTGGCGCGTAGCATACTCTTCATTGAATAGCCAATAGAATTTCAGTAGCTCTCATCCTATTGGCTGATTTGAACAGCTAATAGGATTTCAGTAGCTGTCGACCTATTGGCTGATTTGAATTTAAAAATTCAAATCAGCCAATAGGAATGCATGGGATGCCATTTTGAAACGGCTCCCTTGCATTGTAGATTGAGTGTATGGCAGCGACCGTATGAAGAGGATGCTCCGCGCTGGATGTCTTCAAGGATGGACCCGCTCCGCGCCGCCGGGATGAAAATAGAAGTTGCCGCCTGGATGAAGATAGAAGAAGCCGCCTGGATGGATGAAGACCTCGCCGCCTGGATGTCCTGACTTTAAAAACTGTAAGTAGATTGTTGAGGGTTAGTTTTATGGGGTTTTTTTTTACTTTTTTAGGGTGTTTTTTTTTTTTTTAGATTAGGGTTTGGATGTTCTTCAAAAAAGAGCTAAATGCCCTTTTCAGGGCAATGAAAAATAGCTGAATGCCCTTTTAAGGGCAATGCCCATACATATGCCCTTTTCAGGGCAATGGGTAGCTTAGGTTTTTTTTAGAATTAGGTTTTTAATTTTGGGGGGTTGATTGGGTGGTGGATTTTACTGTTGGGGGGTCTTTGTATTTTTTACAAGGAAAAGAACTGTTTAACTTAGGGCAATGCCCTACAAAAGGCCCTTTTAAGGGCTATTGGTAGTTTATTGTAGACTAGGTTTTTTTTTATTTTTGGGGGGTTATATGGCTATTAGATTAGGTTTCTCTTGTAAGGTGTATCCAGTCCACGGGTTCATCCATTACTTGTGGGATATTCTCCTTCCCAACAGGAAGTTGCAAGAGGACACCCACAGCAGAGCTGTCTATATAGCTCCTCCCCTAACCCCCACCCCCAGTCATTCTCTTGCAACTCTCGACAAGATAGGAAGTATCAAGAGATATGTGGTGACTTAGTGTAGTTTTACCTTCAATCAAGAGTTTGTTATTTTTAAACGGTACCGGCGTTGTACTGTTTTACTCTCAGGCAGAAATTAGAAGAAGAATTCTGCCTGGAGGTTGATGATCTTAGCGGTTTGTAACTAAGGTCCATTGCTGTTCTCACACATAACTGAAGAGTATGGGAAAACTTTAGTTGGGGGAACGGCCTGCAGATTACCTGCTTTGAGGTATGTTCAGTATTTTTATTTCTAGATAGATGAATAAGTTCTAGAAAATGCTGACAGAGCCTTGTGTATTTGAGGTAAGCTAGATGCAGTGATTTAACAACAACTGGGATCATGCTTACAAAACAGGGTAATACTCATGTTAATACTCATATTACTTAGTGACAAAACGTTTACATGCTTACATAAATAGAACGTTTTTTCTCTGAGGGAGATAAATCTTTTTTGGGGGCCTAGTTTTCCACATGGCTAGTCAGATACTCCTAGGAGTAATTTCTTAAGGCCCCTCTGACATCCAGTTCATGGTGGGAGGGGCCTATTTCCGCGCTCTAGATGCTCAGTTTCCTTCAGACTGAGACATCCAGCTTCTCTAGAGGAGTCCTCTGGCATCTAAGGACCATTATAAGGGGTTTATTTCTGCACTAAATCATATTTGAGGGCAGGTAGGAGCCTCAGCAGAGCTGTGGCAAGGTGCTCAACTGTCATTTACTGGTGGTTGACGTTTTTTAAATCCAGTTTGGGGCTAAGGGGTTAATCATCCATTTGCAAGTGGGTGCAATGTTGCTTTAGTCCTTTACACATACTGTAAAAATTTCGAAGTCTTTACTGTATTTTTACACTGTTTTGCAGTTTAAGTGCTAGTTTTTTTTCTCTTAAAGGCACAGTAACGTTTTTGTTTAATTGCTGTTTCACATTTATTAAAGTGTTTTCCAAGCTTGCTTGCCTCATTACTAGTCTGTTAAACATGTCTGACATAGAGGAAACTCCTTGTTCAATATGTTTGGAAGCCATTGTGGAACCCCCTCTTAGAATGTGTACCAAATGTACTGAAATTTCTATAAACTATAAAGACCATATTATGGCGCTTAAAGATTTATCTCCAGAGGATTCTCTGACTGAAAAGAGGGAGATTATGCCATCTAGCTCTCCCCATGTGTCAGAACCTATAACTCCCGCTCAAGTGACGCCAAGTACATCTAGCGCGTCTAATTCTTTTACCTTACAGGACATGGCGGCAGTTATGAATGCTACCCTCTCAGAGGTATTGTCCAAACTGCCAGGGTTACAAGGAAAGCGAGACAGCTCTGGGGCTAGAACAAATACAGAGCTTTCTGACGCTTTAATACCTGTGTCCGATATACCCTCACAATACTCAGAAGCCAAGGCAGGAGAGCTTCTATCTGTGGGTGATATTTCAGATTCAGGGAAGGCGTTGCTTCAGTCTGACTCTGAAATGACAGCGTTTAAATTTAAGCTTGAACACCTCCGCTTATTGCTTAGGGAGGTTTTAGCGACTCTGGATGACTGTGAACCCGTTGTAGTTCCAGAGAAATTGTGTAGGATGGACAAATACTTTGCAGTGCCTGTTTACACTGATGTTTTTCCAGTCCCTAAGAGGTTTTCGGAAATTATTACTAAGGAATGGGATAGACCAGGTGTGCCATTCTCTCCCCCTCCTGCTTTTAAAAAGATGTTTCCCATAGATGCCACCATACGGGACTCGTGGCAGACGGTCCCTAAGGTGGAGGGAGCCGTCTCTACCCTAGCTAAGCGTACAACTATCCCCATCGAGGACAGTTGTGCTTTCCTAGATCCTATGGATAAAAAATTGGAGGGTCTCCTTAAGAAAAATTTTATACATCAAGGTTTTATTCTCCAGCCTCTTGCATGCATTGCCCCAGTCACTGCTGCAGAGGCTTTTTGGTTCGAGTCTCTTGAGGAGGCTCTACAGGGGGAGACCCCGTTAGATGAGATTTTAGAGAGGATTAAAGCTCTTAAGTTAGCTAATTCCTTTATCTCTGACGCCGTTTTTCATTTAACCAAGCTAACGGCTAAGAATTCAGGTTTTGCCATTCTGGCGCGTAGGGCGCTATGGCTTAAGTCCTGGTCAGCAGACGTTACTTCAAAGTCTAAGCTTCTTAACAGACCCTATTCGGGCCTGGTCTGAAGGAGATCATTTCTGATATTACTGGAGGAAAAGGTCACGTCCTTCCTCAAGATAGGTCCAATAAGTTAAGGACCAAACAGAATAATTTTCGTTACTTTCGAAACTTCAAGAGTGGCGCAGCTTCAGCTTCCTCTAATGCAAAACAAGAGGGAGATTTCGCCCAGTCCAAACCAGTCTGGAGACCTAACCAGGCTTGGAACAAGGGGAAGCAGGCCAAAAAACCTGCTGCTGCCTCTAAGACAGCATGAAGGAGTAGCCCCCGATCCGGAACCGGATCTAGTAGGGGCCAGACTTTCTCTCTTCGCTCAGGCTTGGGCAAGAGACGTCCAGGATCCCTGGGCATTAGAGATTGTTTCCCAGGGATATCTTCTGGAATTCAAAGGTTCATCTCCAAAGAGGAGATTTCACCTCTCACAACTATCTGCAAACCAGATAAAGAGAGAGGCATTCTTACGTTCCAGACCTACTGGTTATGGGAGTGATCCGCCCAGTTCCAAGGGAGGAACAGGGGCAGGGTTTATATTCAAACCTGTTTAAAGTTCCCAAAAAAGAGGGAACGTTCAGACCAAACTTAGATCTCAAGATCCTAAACAAATTTCTCAGGGTCCCATCTTTCAAGATGGAGACAATCCGCACCATCCTTCCTATGATCCAGGAGGGTCAATATATGACTACCGTGGACTTAAAGGATGCTTATCTCCACATTCCGATTCACAGAGATCATCATCAGTTCCTCAGGTTCGCCTTCTTAGACAGGAATTACCAGTTTGTGGCTCTTCCCTTCGGATTAGCCACGGCGCCAATAATCTTTACGAAGGTTCTAGGATCTCTACTGGCGGGTCTAAGGCCGCGGAGCATAGCGGTGGCTCCTTATCTAGACGACATCCTGATCCAGGCGTTGACTTTTCAAATCGCCAAGTCCCATATGGACATTGTTCCCAGCCTTTCTGAGGTCTCACGGGTGGAAGGTGAACAGAGAAAAGAGTTCACTCTCCCCTCTCACAAGAGTCTACTTCCTAGGAACTCTGATAGATTCAGTAGATATGAAAATTTTTCTGACAGAGGTCAGGCTATCAAAGCTTCTAACTTCTTGCCGTGCTCTTCATTCCATTTCTCGGCCGTCAGTGGCTCAGTGCATTGAAATGATCGGCCTGATGGTAGCGGCAATGGACATAGTTCCGTTTGCCCGCCTACATCTCAGACCACTGCAACTTTGCATGCTCAATCAGTGGGATGGGGACTACACAGATTTGTCTCCTCTGTTAAAACTGGATCAAGAGACCAGGGATTCTCTTCTCTGGTGGTTATCTCGGGTCCATCTGTCCAGGGGAATGAGTTTCCACAGGCCAGAGTGGACTATAGTGACGACAGATACCAGCCTTCTGGGCTGGGGCGCAGTCTGGAACTCCCTGAAGGCTCAGGGTTCGTGGACTCAGGAGGAAGCCCTCCTTCCGATAAACATTCTGGAACTCAGAGCGATATGCAATGCTCTTCAGGCTTGGCCTCAGCTAGCTGCGGTCAGATTCATCAGATTTGAGTTGGACAATATCACGACTGTAGCCTATATCAACCAGGGGGAAACAAGGAGTCCCCTGGCAATGATGGAGGTTTCCAAGATAATTCTTTGGGCAGAGGTTCACTCTTGCCATCTTTCAGCTATCCATATCCCAGGAGTAGAGAACTGGGAGGCGGACTTTCTAAGTCGGCAGACTTTTCATCCGGGGGAGTAGGAGCTCCATCCGGAGGTATTTGCCCAGCTGATTCAACTATGGGGCAAACCAGAACTGGATCTGATGGCGTCTCGTCAGAACGCCAAGCTTCCTCGTTACGGGTCCAGGTCAAGGGATCCCCAGGCAATAGATGCTCTAGCAGTGCCCTGGTCCTTCAGCCTGGCTTATGTGTTTCCACCATTTCCTCTCCTCCCTCGTCTGATTGCCAAGATCAAGCAGGAGAGAGCTTCAGTACTTTTGATAGCACCTGCGTGGCCACGCAGGACTTGGTATGCAGATCTGGTGGACATGTCATCCTTTCCACCATGGACTCTGCCGCTGAGGCAGGACCTTCTACTCCAAGGTCCATTCAAACATCCAAATCTAATTTCTCTGCGTCTGACTGCTTGGAGATTGAACGCTTGATTTTATCAAAACGTGCTTCCTCCGAGTCGGTCATTGATACCTTGATTCAGGCTTGAAAGCCTGTCACCAGGAAAATCTATCATAAGATATGGTGTAAATATCTTCATTGGTGTGAATCCAAGGGTTACTCGTGGAGTAAGGTCAGGATTCCTAGGATATTATCTTTTCTCCAAGAAGGATTGGAAAAGGGATTATCGGCTAGTTCCTTAAAGGGACAGATTTCTGCTCTGTCTATTCTTTTACACAAGCGTCTGGCTGATGTTCAAGACGTTCAGGCGTTTTGTCAGGCTTTGGTTAGAATCAGGCCTGTGTTTAAACCTGTTGCTCCATGATGGAGTTTAAATTTAGTTCTTAAAGTTCTTCAAGGGGTTCCGTTTGAACCTTTGCATTCCATAGATATCAAGCTTTTATCTTGGAAAGCTCTGTTCCTAGTAGCTATCTCTTCGGCTCGAAGAGTTTCAGAGTTATCTGCCTTACAGTGTGATTCCCCTTATCTGATCTTCCATGCAGATAAGGTAGTTTTGCGTACTAAACCTGGGTTTCTTCCTAAGGTGGTATCTAATAAGAATATCAATCAGGAAATTGTTGTTCCGTCCCTGTGTCCTAATCCTTCTTCAAAGAAGGAACGTCTGTTACACAATCTTGACGTGGTTCGTGCTTTAAAGTTTTATTTGCAAGCTGCTAAGGATTTTCGTTTAACATCTGCATTGTTTGTTGTCTATTTTGGAAAGAGGAGAGGCCAAAAGGCTTCGGCAACTTCTCTTTCTTTTTGGCTGAGAAGCATAATCCGTTTAGCTTATGAGACTGCTGGCCAGCAGCCTCCCTGAAAAGAATTACAGCTCATTCTATTAGAGCGGTAGCTTCCACATGGGCTTTTAAACATGAGGCCTCTGTTGAACAGATTTGTAAGGTGGCGACTTGGTCTTCGCTTCATACTTTTTCTAAATTCTACAAATTTGATACTTTTGCTTCCTCGGAGGCTATTTTTGGGAGAAAGGTCTTACAGGCAGTGGTGCCTTCCGTTTAAGTTCCTGCCTTATCCCTCCCTTCATCCGTGTCCTAAAGCTTTGGTATTGGTATCCCACAAGTAATGGATGAACCCGTGGACTGGATACACCTTACAAGAGAAAACAAAATTTATGCTTACCTGATAAATTTCTTTCTCTTGTGGTGTATCCAGTCCACGGCCCGCCCTGTCACTTTAAGGCAGGTGTTTTTATTTTTAAAATTACAGTCACCACTGCACCCTATAGTTTCTCCTTTTTCTTACTTGTCTTCGGTCGAATGACTGGAGGTGGGGGTTAGGGGAGGAGCTATATAGACAGCTCTGCTGGATGAACCCGTGGACTGGATACACCACAAGAGAAAGAAATTTATCAGGTAAGCATAAATTTTGTTTTTATTGTTTTTATTTTGGATAATTTCATTTGTTATTTCTTTTACAAGATATGACGAGTCCACGGATTTCCTCCTTACTTATAGAATATCGCCTCCTGGTCAGCAGGAGGAGGCAAAGAGCACCACAGCAGAACTGTATATATAGCTCCTCCCTTCCCACCCCAGTCATTCTCTTTGCCTGTGTTAGTGATAGGAAGAGGTAAAGTGAGGTGTTAGTTTAGATTCTTCAATCAAAAGTTTATTATTTTTAAATGGTACCAGTGTGTGCTATTTTTCTCAGGGCTAGAGCTTCTGGCTTTTCAGCAATGGACTGGGGAGATTTTCATTCTGCTACACTCCCATATTAATTGCTGCCGTGCTGATGGTCTTAGCAGACATTATCTAAGACCCTGTTTGTCCCCACAGATGTGCTGGAGGTGAGGAAAAGGAACATCTTCATTGTGTGGGACAGCTTCATACTGCATTCAGCATTGAGGTATGTACAGTCATTTATTTCTGGGGAGACTGAAGTATCTCAGAACAGACTGGCAGGTATTCCCTGTACAGGGAAGGGGTAATCGTTTTGCACAGGGTCAAATTATGTGCATAAGTATCCCCTTTTTATTTGGATAATTAGTGGCCTAATAAAGGGTTAATCGGTGGCTATGTTTTATTATGGGCTTGACGCTGGGAGATTGTGGTATGAGTGTTCTAACTTTAACTTTGGCTAATATAATAGTGTGTTTGTATTGTGAGGGGGCACATTGATGGTTCGTGGTAATTTTATAAGATACCGACATGTTTATTTCCCATGCGGTTCTTACTGTATCCAGGGACTTTAGTTGCACCCACGATGGACGGGGCTTAGAGTTTTGCGCGCTCAGGCGCGCATTTACTATCCGGATCCTGTCTTTGAGCAGCATGTCTCTAGGCTCCGGTGTGGCCTAAGTCGCTTGTGTTTGCAATTATCACAAGCAGCCTTAGGAGCACCGTTCAGAGGTCTATTCAGTGTTCGTTGGGACAGGTAGGCGCCACAGCAGAGCTGTGGCGAGGTGCAAGGGGTTAATTTAGTCCTAAATTGATATGCATATTTAATCTGTACACTTACAGTAAAATCTTTTCAAAGTGTTAGGGTGCTTCCCTGTTACTTCAGGTTTATTGCGAAGCAGTAAACGCATATACGGCTTTAATTTTTAAAGAGACAGTACACCCGTTTTTTTCAGCAACTTTTGTGTTTGCTTTTTATCTTATTTTGTAATTTCAGTAAAAACGAGCAATATTGCTATTGCTTTTTTTTTTGTCATGGCTGACCTTCAGGAAAGTACATGTTCTATGTGTTTAAATGCCAATGTGGAACCCCCTATTCCTTTTTGTCCCTCATGTACTGAGATGGCTTTACAGTTTAAAGAACACATTTTCTTTAATGCAAGTGTATCTAAGGATATTTCTCAGCCTGATGAGACTCGGGGTATGCCGCAACTTTCTCCCTAAGTGTCACAACCTTTAACGCCCGCTCAAGCGACGCCGTGTTCTTCAACTGCGTCCACTTCTTTCACTCTGCAGGATATGGCTGCAGTTATGTCATCCACTCTTACAGAAGTTTTATCTAAGTTGCCAGTTTTACAAGGCAAACGCAGTAGGACAGAGACCCATGTGGTCCCTGCAACTTCTGATGCTTTGATTGCTATCTCCGATGTACCCTCCCAGGGCTCTGAATTGGGGGGTAGGGAGGCCCTGTCTGAGGGGGAACTTTCTGACTCAGGAAGTGCATTGCCCCCGACAGATTCGGACGTCATGTCCTTCAGATTTAAGCTTGAACACCTCAGTCTTTTGCTGCGAGAGGTTTTAGTGACTCTGGACGACTGTAACTCTATTGTGGTCCCACCAGAGAAATTGAGTAAGATGGACAAATACTTAGAGGTCCCTTCTTATTCAGATGTTTTTCTGGTTCCGAAGAGAATTTCGGAAATTATTGCAAGGGAATGGGAAAGACGGGGTATCCCGTTCTCCCCTTCCCCTATTTTTAAGAAAATTTACCCTATAGCTAGGGTCTTCTCAAAAAACTCTATGTTCATCAAGGGTTTTTATTGCAACCGGCGGCCTGCATTGTAACAGTCAAGACTGCAGCTGCTTTTTGGTTTGACGCTCTAGAAGAGACCTCTTTAGAGGAAATACAGGACATAATTAAGGCCCTTAAGCTGGCTAATTCTTTTATTACGGATGCTTCCTTTCAGATCACCAAATTAGCGGCTAAGAGTTCGGGATTCTCCATCTTAGCACAAAGAGCTTTATGGTTAATCTTGGTCTGCGGATGTGTCCTCTAAATCCAAGCTTTTGGCTATTCCTTTCAAGGGAAAGACCCTATTCGGCCTGATTTGAAAGAAATCATTTCTGATATTATGCCAAGCCCACCTGGAGACCCAACCAGGCTTGGAACAAGGGTAAACAACCCAAGAAGCCCGCTGCTGCTCCCAAGACATCATGAAGGGGCGGCCCCCGATCCGGGACCGGATCTAGTAGGGGGCAGACTTTCTCTCTTTGTCCAGGCTTGGATAAGAGACGTTCAGGATCCCTGGAAACTAGAAATCGTGTCTCAAGGGTATCGGTTGGAGTTCAAAAATTCTTTCCCAAGGGGAAGGTTTCTTCTTTCACGATTGTCTGTAGACCAGATAAAAAGAGAGGCATTCTTAAGTTGTGTAAAAGACCTCTCCACTATGGGAGTAATTTGTCCCATTCCAATACAGGAACAGGGGCAGGTGTTTTACTCAAATCTTTTTGTGGTTCCCAAAAAAGAGGGAACGTTCTGACCCATTTTAGATCTCAAGAGTCTAAACAAGTTTCTCAGAGTTCCATCCTTCAAGATGGAGACTATTCGGACAATTCTTCCATTGATCCAGGAGGGTCAATATATGACTACCGTGGACTTAAAGGATGCATATCTTCATATTCCTATCCACAGAGATCATCACCAGTTCCTGAGGTTTGCCTTTCTGGACAAACATTTTCAGTTCCTGGCCCTTCCTTTAGGGCTGGCCACGGCACCCAGGATCATCACAAAGGTTCTAGGGTCTCTGCTGGCGGTTCTCAGACCGCGGGGCATTGCAGTGGCACCTTATCTGGACGATATTCTGATCGAGGCGTCGTCTTATCAGCTGACAAAGTCTTATACCGACATTGTTCTATCCTTTCTAAGGACTCACGGGTGGAAGGTAAATCTAGAAAAGAGTTCACTAATTCCACAGACAAGGGTTCCTTTCCTGGGAACTCTAATAGACTCTATATCCATGAAAATCTTTTTGACGGAAGTCAGAAAGTTAAAGATTCTGAATACATGCCGATCCCTTCAGTCCAATCCTCGGCCATCAGTGGCTCAGTGCATGGAGGTAATTGGATTGATGGTGGCGGAAATGGACATCATTCCGTTTGCTCGTTTTCATCTCAGACCTGTACAACTGAGCATGCTCAGACAGTGGAATGGAGATTATGCAAATTTGTCTCCTCAGATAGATCTGGATCAAGAGACAAGGGACTCTCTTCTTTGGTGGTTGTCGCCGGATCATCTGTCCCATGGGACGTGCTTCCGCAGAACCTCATGGGTGATAGTGACAACGGACGCCAGTCTACTAGGATGGGGTGCAGTCTGGAATTCCCTGAAGGCTCAGGGTGTGTGGACTCGGTCGGAGTCTCTACTTCCAATCAATATTCTGGAGTTGAGAGCAATATTCAATGCGCTTCAGGCTTGGCCTCAGTTGGCTTCGGCCAAATTCATCTGATTTCAGTCGGACAGCATCACGACTGTGGCTTACACCAATCATCAGGGAGGAACAAGGAGTTCCTTAGCGATGACAGAAGTATCCAAGATAATTCGGTGGGCGGAGGCTCACTCTTGTTATCGGTCAGCAATATACATCCCAGGAGTGGACAACAGGGAAGCGGATTTTTTAGCAGACAGACGTTTCATCCGGGGGAATGGGAACTCCATCTGGAGGTCTTTGCCACCCTGATCCTCAGATGGGGCAGACCGGAGCTGGATCTTATGGCATCTCATCAGAATGCCAATCTTCCTGAGATACGGATCCAGGTCCAGGGATCCTCAGGCCGAACTGATAGATGCCTTGGTCGTTCAACCTAGCTTATGTGTTTCCACTGTTTGCTCTCCTTCCCCGGGTGATTGCTCGGATCAAACAGGAGAGGGCTTCGGTGATTCTCATCGCTCCTGCGTGGCCTCGCAGGACTTGGTATGCCGATCTGGTGGACATATCCTCTCTGCCACCGTGGAAGCTTCCATTGAGGCAGGACCTTCTCATTCAGGGACCCTTCCATCGTCCGAATCTAGTTTCTCTGCAGCTGACTGCTTGGAGATTGAACGCTTGATTTTATCTAAGCGAGGGTTCTCTGATTCGGTCATTGATACCTTGATCCAGGCAGTAAGCCTGTTACTAGAAAGATTTACCATAAGATATGGCGTAAATATCTTTATTGGTGCGAATCCAAGGGCTACTCATGGAGTAAGATTAGGATTCCTAGGATTTTATCTTTTCTCCAAGAAGGATTGGAGAAAGGGTTATCAGCAAGTTCCTTAAAGGGACAGATTTCTGCTTTATCTATTTTGCTACACAAACGTCTGGCAGATATTCCGTATGTTCAATCTTTTTGTCAGGCTCTGACTAGAATCATGCCTGTGTTTAGACCTATTGCTCCTCCTTGGAGTTTGAATTTAGTTTTTAAGGTTCCGTTTGAACCTATGCTTTCCATAGATATTAAATTGTTATCTTGGAAAGTTTTATTTTTGGTTGCTATTTCTTCTGCTCACAGAGTTTCTGAGTTTTCGGCATTACAATGTGATTCTCCTTATCTTATTTTTCATTCCGATAAGGTAGTGTTACGTACCAAACCTGGTTTTCTTCCTAAGGTTGTTTCCAACAAAAATATTAATCAGGAAATTATTGTTCCTTCATTGTGTCCTAATCCTTCTTCTAAGAAGGAGCGTCTGTTACATAACTTGGACGTGGTTCGTGCCCTGAAGTTTTACTTGCAGGTGACTAAAGAATTTCGTCAATCATCTTCAATATTTGTTTTTTTTCTGGAAAACATAGGGGCCAGAAAGCTACGGCTACCTCTTTCTTTTTGGCTGAAGACTATCATCCGTTTTGCATATGAGACTGCTGGACAGCAGCCTCCTGAAAGAATTAACGGCTCATTCTACTAGGGCTGTGGCTTCCTCATGGGCATTTAAAAATGATGCTTCTGTTGAACAGATTTGCAAGGCTCTAACTTGGTCGTCTCTTCACACTTTTTAAAAATTTTACAAACTTGATACTTTTGCCTTGTCTGAGGCTGTTTTTGGGAGAATGGTTCTTCAAGCAGTGGTGCCTTCCATTTAGGTTCCTGTCTTGTCCCTCCCTTTCATCCGTGTCCTATAGCTTTGGTATTGTATCCCATAAGTAAGGATGAAATCTGTGGACTCGTCATATCTTGTAAAAGAAAAGGAAATGTATGCTTACCTGATAAATTTGTTTCTTTTACGATATGACGAGTCCACGACCCACCCTGTCATTTTCTAAGACAGGTCTTTATTTTTGTTGAACTTCAATCACCTCTGCACCTTGGCTTTTACTTTCTCTTCCTAACTTCGGTCGAATGACTGGAGTGGGAGGGAAGGGAGGAGCTATATATACAGCTCTGCTGTGGTGCTCTTTGCCTCCTCCTGCTGACCAGGAGGCAATATCCCATAAGTAAGGATGAAATCTGTGGGCTCGTCATATCGTAAAAGAAACAAATTTATCCGGTAAGCATAAATTTCCTTTTTTCGTAATTTGGTGTTTTTTATTTTTTGTAATTGTAAATAATTTTTTCTCTTGCAAGATGTATCGAGTCCACGGATTCATCTAATACTTGTGGGATATTTTCCTTCCCAACAGGAAGTGACAAAGAGAGCACCCACAGCAGAGCTGTCTATATAGCTCCTCCCCTAACTCCACCCCCCAGTCATTCTCTTTGCCGGCTCTAAGCAAGAAGGAAGGGTAAAGTGATTGAGGTGATAAAATCTTAGTTTTTATTTTTTTTAAGCAAAAATTTGTTATTTTAAATGGTACCGGTGTGTACTATTTACTCTCAAGCAGAATATAGATGAAGATTTCTGCCTGGAGGATGATGATCTTAGCATTTGTAACTAAGATCCACTGCTGTTCCCACAGAGGCTGAGGAGTACAGGAAAACTTCAGTGTGAGGAGCGGTTTGCATGCTTTGCAGCAATGAGGTATCAGTCATTTCTTTTTCTGGATAGACTGTGATTTCTCTTGTAATGTGTATCCAGTCCACGGGTTCATCCATTACTTGTGGGATATTCTCCTTCCCAACAGGAAGCTGCAAGAGGACACCCACAGCAGTGCTGTCTATATAGCTCCTCCCCTAACCCCCACCTCCAATCATTCTCTTGCAGCTCTCGACAAGATAGGAAGTATCAAGAGATATGTGGTGACTTAGTGTAGTTTTACCTTCAATCAAAAGTTTGTTATTTTTAAACGGTACCGGCGTTGTACTGTTTTCCTCTCAGGCAGAAATAAGAAGAAGAATTCTGCCTGGAGGTTGATGATCTTAGCGGTTTGTAACTAAGGTCCATTGCTGTTCTCACACATAACTGAAGAGTATGGGAAAACTTCAGTTGGGGGAACGGTCTGCAGATTACCTGCTTTGAGGTATGTTCAGTATTTTTATTTCTAGAGAGATGAATAAGTTCTAGAAAATGCTGACACAGCCTTGTGTAATTGAGGTAAGCCTGATGCAGTGATTTTACAGCGACTGGGATCATGCTTACAAAACAGGGTAATACGCATGTTAATACTCATATTACTTAGTGACAAAAAGTTTACATTTTTCATAAATAGGACTTTTTTTCTCTGAGGGAGATATCTTTATTTGGGGCCTAGTTTTCCACATGGCTAGTCAAATACTCTTAGGAGTACTTTCTTAAGGCCCCTCTGGCATCCAGTACATGGTGGGAGGGACCTATTTTCGCACTCTAGATGCGCAGTTTCTTTCAGACTGAGACATCCAGCTTCCCTAGAGGAGTCCTCTGGCATCTGAGGACCACTATAGAGGGTTTATTTCTTGCCTAAATCGTATTTGAGGGCAGGTAGGAGCCTCAGCAGAGCTGTGGCAAGGTGTTTAACTGTATTTTAACGGTGGTTAACGTTTTTTGAATCCGGTTTGGGGCCTAAAGGGTTAATCATCCATTTGCAAGTGGGTGCAATGTTGCTTTAGTCCCTTACACACACTGTAAAAATTTCAAAGACTTCACTAGATTTTAACACTGTTTTGCAGTTTAAGTGCTAGTTTTTTTCTCTTAAAGGCACAGTAACGTTTTTATTTAATTGCTGTTTCACATTTATTAAAGTGTTTTCCAAGCTTGTTTGTCTCATTACTAGTCTGTTAAACATGTCTGACATAGAGGAAACTCCTTGTTCAATATGTTTAGAAGCCATTGTGGAACCCCCTCTTAGAATGTGTACCAAATGTACTGAAATTTCTATAAACTATAAAGACCATATTATGGCGCTTAAAGATTTATCTCCAGAGGATTCTCTGACTGAAAAAAGGGAGTTTATGCCATCTAGCTCTCCCCATGTGTCAGAACCTATAACTCCCGCTCAAGTGACGCCAAGTACATCTAGCGCGTCTAATTCTTTTAACTTACAGGACATGGCGGCAGTTATGAATGCTACCCTCTCAGAGGTATTGTCCAAACTGCCAGGGTTACAAGGAAAGCGAGACAGCTCTGGGGCTAGAACAAATACAGAGCTTTCTGACGCTTTAATACCTATGTCCGATATACCCTCACAATACTCAGAAGCCGAGGCAGGAGAGCTTCTATCTGTGGGTGACATTTCAGATTCAGGGAAGGCGTTGCTTCAGTCTGACTCTGAAATGACAGCGTTTAAATTTAAGCTTGAACACCTCCGCTTATTGCTTAGGGAGGTTTTAGCGACTCTGGATGACTGTGAACCCGTTGTAGTTCCAGATAAATTGTGTAAGATGGACAAATACTTTGCAGTGCCTGTTTACACTGATGTTTTTCCAGTCCCTAAGAGGTTTTCAGAAATTATTACTAAGGAATGGGATAGACCAGGTGTTTCGTTCTCTCCCCCTCCTGCTTTTAAAAAGATGTTTCCCATAGATGCCGCCATACGGGACTCGTGGCAGACGGTCCCTAAGGTGGAGGGAGTAGTTTCTACCCTAGCTAAGCGTACAACTATCCCCATCGAGGACAGTTGTGCTTTCCTAGATCCTATGGATAAAAAATTGGAGGGTCTCCTTAAGAAAAATTTTATACATCAAGGTTTTATTCTCCAGCCTCTTGCATGCATTGCCCCAGTCACTGCTGCAGAGGCTTTTTGGTTCGAGTCTCTTGAGGAGGCTCTACAGGTGGAGACCCCATTAGATGAGATTTTAGAGAGGATTAAAGCTCTTAAGTTAGCTAATTCCTTTATCTCTGACGCCGTTTTTCATTTAACCAAGCTAACGGCTAAGAATTCAGGTTTTGCCATTCTGGCGCGTAGGGCGCTATGGCTTAAGTACTGGTCAGCAGACATTACTTCAAAGTCTAAGCTTCTTAACATCCCCTTCAAGGTACAGACCCTATTCGGGCCTGGTCTGAAGGAGATCATTTCTGATATTACTGGAGGAAAAGGTCACGCCCTTCCTCAGGATAGGTCCAATAAGTTAAGGGCCGAACAGAATAATTTTCGTTCCTTTCGAAACTTTAAGAGTGGCGCAGCTTCAGCTTCCTCTAATGCAAAACAAGAAGGAAATTTCGCCCAGTCCAAACCAGTCTGGAGACCTAACCAGGCTTGGAACAAGGGGAAGCAGGCCAAAAAACCTGCTGCTGCCTCTAAGACAGCATGAAGGAGTAGCCCCCGATCCGGGACCGGATCTAGTAGGGGGCAGACTTTCTCTCTTCACTCAGGCTTGGGCAAGAGACGTCCAGGATCTTTGGGCTTTAGAGATTGTTTCCCAGGGATATCTTCTGAAATTCAAGGGTTCATCTCCAAAGGGGAGATTTCACCTCTCACAACTATCTGTAAACCAGATAAAGAGAGAGGCATTCTTACGTTGCGTTCAAGACCTACTGGTTATGGGAGTGATCCACCCAGTTCCAAGGGAGGAACAGGGGCAGGGTTTCTATTCAAACCCGTTTATAGTTCCCAAAAAAGAGGGAACATTCAGACCAATCTTGGATCTCAAGATCCTAAAGCAATTTCTCAGGGTCACATCTTTCAAGATGGAGACAATCCGAACCATCCTCCCTATGATCCAGGAGGGTCAATATATGACTACCGTGGACTTAAAGGATGCTTATCTCCACATTCCGATTCACAGAGATCATCATCAGTTCCTCAGGTTCGCCTTCCTAGACAGGCATTACCAGTTTGTGGCTCTTCCCTTCGGATTGGCCACAGCGCCAAGAGTCTTTACGAAGGTTCTAGGGTCTCTACTGGCAGTTCTAAGGCCACGGGGCATAGCGGTGGCTCCTTACCTAGACGACATCCTGATCCAGGCATCGACTTTTCAAATCGCCAAGTCCCATACGGACATTGTTCTGGCCTTTCTGAGGTCTCACGGTGGAAGGTGAACAGAGAAAAGAGTTCACTCTCCCCTCTCACAAGAGTCTCCTTCCTAGGAACTCTGATAGATTCAGTAGAAATGAAAATCTTTCTGACAGAGGTCAGGATATCAAAGCTTCTAACTTCTTGCCGTGCTCTTCATTCCACTTCTCGGCCGTCAGTGGCTCAGTGTATGGAAATGATCGGCCTGATGGTAGCGGCAATGGACATAGTTCCGTTTGCCCGCATACATCTCAGACCACTGCAACTTTGCATGCTCAGTCAGTGGGATGGGGACTACACAGATTTGTCTCCTCTGTTAAATCTGGATCAAGAGACCAGGTATTCTCTTCTCTGGTGGTTATCTCGGGTCCATCTGTCCAGGGGAATGAGTTTCCGCAGGCCAGAGTGGACTATAGTGACGACAGATGCCAGCCTTCTGGGCTGGGGCGCAGTCTGGAACTCCCTGAAGGCTCAGGGTTTGTGGACTCAGGAGGAAGCCCTCCTTCCGATAAACATTCTGGAACTCAGAGCGATATTCAATGCTCTTAAGGCTTGGCCTCAGCTAGCTGCGGTCAGATTCATCAGATTTCAGTCGGACAATATCACGACTGTAGCCTATATCAACCATCAGGGGGGAACAAGGAGTCCCCTGGCAATGATGGAGGTTTCCAAGATAATTCTCTGGGCAGAGGTTCACTCTTGCCATCTCTCAGCTATCCATATCCCAGGAGTAGAGAACTGGGAGGCGGACTCTCTAAGTCGGCAGACTTTTCATCCGGGGGAGTGGGAGGTATTTGCCCAGCTGATTCAACTATGGGGCAAACCAGAACTGGATTTGATGGCGTCTCGTCAGAACGCCAAGCTTCCTTGTTACGGGTCCAGGTCAAGGGATCCCCAGGCAACGCTGATAGATGCTCTAGCAGTGCCCTGGTCCTTCAGCCTGGCTTATGTGTTTCCACCATTTCCTCTCCTCCCTCGTCTGATTGCCAAGATCAAGCAGGAGAGAGCTTCGGTGATCTTGATGGCACCTGCGTGGCCACGCAGGACTTGGTATGCAGATCTGGTGGACATGTCATCCTTTCCACCATGGACTCTGCCGCTGAGGCAGGACCTTCTACTCCAAGGTCCATTCAAACATCCAAATCTAATTTCTCTGCGTCTGACTGCTTGGAGATTGAACGCTTGATTTTATCAAAACGTGGTTTCTCCGGGTCGGTTATTGATACCTTGATTCAGGCTCGAAAGCCTGTCACCAGGAAAATCTATCATAAGATATGGTGTAAATATCTTCATTGGTGTGAATCCAAGGGTTACTCGTGGAGTAAGGTCAGGATTCCTAGGATATTATCTTTTCTCCAAGAAGGATTGGAAAAGGGATTATCGGCTAGTTCCTTAAAAAGACAGATTTCTGCTCTGTCTATTCTTTTGCACAAGCGTCTGGCTGATGTTCCAGACATTCAGTCGTTTTGTCAGGCTTTGGTTAGAATCAGGCCTGTGTTTAAACCTGTTGCTCCGCCATGGATTTTAAATTTAGTCCTTAAAGTTCTTCAAGGGGTTCTGTTTGAACCTTTGCATTCCATAGATATCAAGCTTTTATCTTGGAAAGTTCTGTTCCTAGTAGCTATCTCTTCAGCTCAAAGAGTTTCAGAGTTATCTGCCTTACAGTGTGATTCCCCTTATCTGATCTTCCATGCAGATAAGGTAGTTTTGCGTACCAAACCTGGGTTTCTTCCTAAGGTAGTATCTAATAAGAATATCAATCAGGAAATTGTTGTTCTGTCACTGTGTCCTAATCCTTCTTCAAAGAAGGAACGTCTGTTACACAATCTTGATGTGGTTCATGCTTTAAAGTTTTATTTGCAAGCTTTTCGTCAAACATCTGCTTTGTTTGTTGTATATTCTGGAAAGAGGAAAGGCCAAAAGGCTTCGGCAACTTCTCTTTCTTTTTGGCTGAGAAGCATAATCCGTTTAGCTTATGAGACTGCTGGCCAGCAGCCTCCTGAAAGAATTACAGCTCATTCTAATAGAGCGGTAGCTTCCACATGGGCTTTTAAACATGAGGCCTCTGTTGAACAGATTTGTAAGGCGGCGACTTGGTCTTCGCTTCATACTTTTTCTAAATTCTACAAATTTGATACTTTTGCTTCCTCGGAGGCTATTTTTGGGAGAAAGGTCTTACAGGCAGTGGTGCCTTCCATTTAAGTTCCTGCCTTGTCCCTCCCTTCATCCGTGTCCTAAAGCTTTGGTATTGGTATACCACAAGTAATGGATGGACCCGTGGACTGGATACACCTTACAAGAGAAAACAAAATGTATGCTTACCTGATAAATCTCTTTCTCTTGTGGTATATCCAGTCCACGGCCCGCCCTGTCTCTTTATTTTTAAAATTACAGTCACCACTGCACCCTATAGTTTCTCCTTTTTCTTACTTGTCTTCGGTCGAATGACTGGAGGTGGGGGTTAGGGGAGGAGCTATATAGACAGCTCTTCTGTGGGTGTCCTCTTGCAGCTTCCTGTTGGGAAGGAGAATATCCCACAAGTAATGGATGAACCCATGGACTGGATACACCACAAGAGAAAGAAATTTATCAGGTAAGCATAAATTTTGTTATTTCAGAAAGGCTGACAGTATCCCCATGAGGGGAAGGGTAAGCTGTAATCATTGACTTGGTGTTACTAGCTTGCATAAGGGCTAATTACAATTCTGGTTGACACTTATTCTGATAAACAGGCAAACATTTATTACTGTGTACTGAGAGTGCTATTGAAAACGTTTTTTGAGGGACATTTTTATGAGGCTTCATTTGGCTTACATTTGGGCTTTAGAACCCAAATGGCTGGTTTAAACACTTTAGGGTGTTTCTTTAAGGCCCCAGAAACATCGAGTGAGGTGGGAGGGGCCTAATTTTGCAACTCAGATGCGCACTTGTTTTGCATTGTCAGGCAGTAAGCTGTAACACTGGAGGGTCCTGAGACATCTTTTGGGCCAAAACAAAGCTTTTACCCCACAAATCCAATCCCTAAGGGCAGGTAGGCGCCACAGCAGAGCTGTGGCAAGGTGCTGACTGTGTTTTTCCGTTTTTTTTACACTTTGTCATTCCGGTTTGGTTGTTAAGGAGTTAATCGTTTCATTTGCTTGTGGGGCAATCTTACTAAAGCTTATTGAGTATACTGTAAAAAATTTGGAAAATTTCATGCATTTTTAAGCAGCTTTGCAGAAACGTGTATGTTTTTTTTTCTCTTAAAGGCACAGTACCGTTTTTTAAAATTGTTGTTTTTTCATTGAATAAAGTGTTTTCCAAGCTTGCTCGTCTCATTACTAGCCTGTTCAACATGTCTGACATTGCGGAAACTCCTTGTTCAATATGTTTAGAAGCCATTGTGGAACCCCCTCTTAGAATGTGTCCCACTTGTACTGATATGTCTATAAATTTTAAAGAGCATATTGTAGCACTTAAAAATGTAGTGCTAGAGGATTCTCAGACAGAAAGAAATGAGGTTATGCCATCTAGTTCTCCCCAAGTGTCACAACCAGTAACGCCCGCACAAGTGACGCCAAGTACCTCTAGTGCGTCTACTTCATTTACCTTACAAGACATGGCAGCAGTTATGAATTCTACCCTCACAGAGGTTTTATCTAAACTGCCTGGGTTACAAGGGAAGCGTGATAGCTCTGGGTTAAGAACAAATGCTGAGCTTTCTGGCGCTTTAGTAGCCGTATCCAATATACCCTCACAATGTTCTGAATTAGGGGTATGGGATTTGCTGTCTGAGGGAGGGATTTCTGATTCAGGAAACACGCTCCCTCAGACAGACTCTGATATGACGGCCTTTAAATTTAAGCTAGAACACCTCCGGCTTGTTGCTCAGCGAGGTATTAGCGACTCTGGATGATTGTGACCCTACTGTGGTTCCAGAGAAATTGTGTAAAATGGACAAATACCTAGGGGTTCCTGTTTACACTGTTGTTTTTTCAGTCCCTAAGAGGATTGCGGACATTGTTACTAAGGAGTGGGATAGACCAGGTATTCCGTTCCCTCCCCCTCCTAGTTTTAAGAAAATGTTTCCCATATCTGACACCATGCGGAACTCGTGGCAGACGGTCCCTAAGGTGGAGGGAGCTATTTCTACACTGGCTAAGCGTACAACTATACCTATTGAAGACAGTTGTGCTTTCAGAGATCTTATGGATAAAAAATTAGAGGGTCTCCTAAAGAAAATTTTTGTTCAAGGTTTTCTTCTCCAGCCTATTGCGTGCATTGTTCCTGTAACTACTGCAGCTGCTTTTTGGTTCAAGGCTCTAGAAGAGGCTCTTCAGATGGAGACCCCATTAGATGATATTCTGGATAGAATTAAGGCTCTTAAGCTGGCTAATTCTTTCATTACAGATGCCGCTTTTCAACTGGCTAAATTAGAGGCACATATTTCAGGTTTTGCCATTTTAGCGCGTAGAGCGTTATGGCTTAAGTCCTGGTCCGCTGATGTGTCATCAAAATCTAAGCTTTTGACCATCCCTTTCAAAGGAAAGACCCTATTCGGGCCTGAACTGAAGGAGATTATTTCAGACATCACTGGAGGGAAAGGCCATGCCCTCCCATAGGATAAAACAAATAAAATGAGGACCAAACAAAATAATTTTTGTTCTTTTCGAAACTTCAAGGGTGGTCCCGCTTCCTCTTCCCCTGCTGCAAAGCAAGAGGGGAACTTTGCTCAATCCAAGTCAGTCTGGAGACCTAACCAGGCTTGGAACAAGGGTAAACAGGCCAAGAAGCCTGCAGCTGCCTCCAAGACAGCATGAAGGGGTAGCCCCCGATCCGGGACCGGATCTAGTAGGGGGCAGACTCTCTTCGCTCAGGCTTGGGCAAGAGATGTTCAGGATTCCTGGGCTTTCTAAGTTATTTCCCAGGGATATATTCTGGACTTCAAAGATTCCCCCCCAAGCGGGAGATTTCACCTTTCTCAATTGTCTGCAAACCAGACAAAAAGAGAGCCATTCTTATGCTGTGTAGAAGACCTACATACCATGGGAGTGATTCACCCAGTTCCAAAAGCGGAACAAGGGCAAGGGTTTTACTCCAACCTGTTTGTGGTTCCGAAAAAAGAAGGAACTTTCAGACCAATCTTAGATCTCAAGTTCCTAAACAAATTCCTCAGAGTCCCATCTTCCAAGATGGAGACTATTCGGACTATTCTGCCACTGATCCAGGAGGGTCAATATATGACCACCGTGGACTTAAAGGATGTGTATCTGCATATCCCTATTCACAGAGATCATCACCATTTTCTCAGGTTTGCCTTTCTGGACTTACAAGTTCGTGGCCCTTCCCTTTGGGTTGGCCACGGCTCCCAGAATTTTCACAAAGGTACTAGGGTCCCTTCTGGCAGTTCTAAGGCCACGGGGCATAGCAGTGGCGCCTTATCTAGACGACATCTTAATTCAAGCGTCAACTTTCCAACTAGCCAAGTCTCACACGGAAATCGTGTTGGCTTTTCTGAGATCTCATGGGTGGAAGGTGAACATAAAAAAGAGTTCTCGCTCCCCCCCTCACAAGAGTTTCCTTCCTAGGGACTCTGATAGACTGGTAGAAATGAAAATATTTCTGACGAAGGTCAGGAAATCAAAACTTGTAACCACCTGCTGAGCTTCATTCCATTCCTCGGCCGTCAGTGGCTCAGTGTATGGAGGTAATCGGACTAATGATAGCGGCTGATTTTTTTTAATTATTTTTTTATTGAGGGAATTTATACTTACAAATACACAAAAACAGTTTGCCCCAACAGGGACATGACACATAGCATATGATAAGACAGGTATCGTGGACATAAACAAATACATAAGAACATATTTAGAGATAAATCTCTTATCAAATTCACATAATGTTCTCAAGTTGAAATATACATCAAATGAATAAAAGTTGGAGAGCAAACTCAAAATCACCCTCTTTTCCCTCGAAGATAGCTGAAGCCACTTTTGGACCTCTATGAATTAAATGTACTACTCAGAGGCCTACGCTGACAGACTCCTTCCTATGACAACTAGGACCCTAGGAAGGTCCGAGAGACTGAGAATAATATTGAAGGAGATTATAGAATCAAGTATAATAACATTAAATATTCCAATATCTAACACTGTGTCAGATAAACTAACTACAGGGACTGCGTCTCATACAAGCCTAAATACTAATATATAAAGGAGTGTAGTTGCTCACAAGAATACAAATGGGATAAGAACATTGAGACTAAAAAAAAAACTAAAAGTTGCAGGCTCAAAAAGGTTTATAATCTTGTAAAAAATAGGAAGCTGACTGGGCTACAAAACTCTGTAATCACCTGGGGTTGATTAAGTACATATAGCACCATGGTGGGCAGCTAGTGGAAATGTTACTAAATAAATTTAGTTGAAAACTGGGGGCGTGTCTGACCACCGATCAAGATGGCTGCTGTTTAAGATATGTCTGAATATTCTGCTGGTTATCTCTCCTAAACCTTCCAAATCTTATCCCTTTCAGAAGAACTGTGACTAGCATTACCTACAGAACAGATTCATGTGACTTTTATATACTAATGGACATAAGCAGACCAGAATAGAGAAGGTACGCAGCAGAGGCCTTGTAGCGGCCTATACCTCTCTCTACCCCCCCAATATTCTGATTAGTCAGTTTAATCAGCCAAATGTGCTTACCCACGAACACCCTTAATGAGATATCTAGCACCATCGGTTGTACAACTCAACTACATAAAATACAACTGCATTTAACTTTGGAAAGTAAAGTTCTCTACCGACGGGACTAAGATGGCGTTACCCCTGAGTGAAAAGGCAATTATCGACCTGTTAGAAGCACACTTCCTTAGACTGGAACAACGGCTGATCGCAGCATTTAAAGAAATGTCTCCTACAGGGCAATCTCACACCCAGAGTGACAGGCTGCGCTTAGCACATAAAGCAGATGTAAGAGGGGATTTACAGTCAGGGGCGAAAGGTAGCAGAGCCAGATATGGAGATCCATTGAATGTTGGCAACATGCTCTGCGGACGTGGCAGGGAGGAATCAGAAAAACTCGATGACACCTTGACCAGGAGTACCGGGCTGGAGATATCCCAGGCTCCCCAACTTACCACATCACTGCCGCAAACTCATCATGGAATGTCCATGAATCTAAATGGGCACATAGTGTATGAGACAGATGCAAGGGGCGATAAGCAGTTTGTGACTGAGGATAACAGACTCCACATCAGAGTTCCGCTGAAGAATGGTGACAGGCTCCACGGACCACGCTTTAACCTGCTGGGTAAGATTGCTGGCTTTGTAATAAGCCGGGAGGAAACGGCCATAACCCAGAATTTGCGGCCAGCCATGATATGCTCGCAGAGTAGCCGAAAAGTAGTGGGACCTTGTATTCAGACTTTGAGTTGTACCGGGTCTCAATGCAGTGATGTACGGCTTGCCCTGGATGTACGGAGTGGCCTTTCCCTATTGCAGCCAGCCTAAGAGCGTTCAAAGTCGGAGTCGGCTGATTTACCTAATGGAGGAGACAGATTGGAGGGGGACTGTTTGTTTCCAGCTCGGTGTGTTACTACACATTCGCCTGAATTTTTACCCCCTGTCTATTGGTCCCTAGCGTTAACGGGTATAACTGTATGACCATATATTCACAGCTCTGCAAGCTTGAAGAAGACCCCCTGAGGACATAGGGGTAGTGGCCCATACTAGGCTGCACAGTCATATGTTCTGGCCTGGATAACACTTTGAACATTTACTATACTGCTACTCTCTGTATATAATTTAATAGCTCCTGCACATATATGCCATTTCACTTGCAGGGTTGTTAACCTCCCTTTTTTTTTTTTAAAGGTTCTAGTAAGTCATACAGCATAGAGCTATGTCTGTATTTCTAGATACACATGTCAGAGTGTTATTGTGCTTAATGTTGAGACTCCCTCTAGGATATATGCAAGACACATGACATCCATAAACAGTCCTAATTACTGTTAAAATTTATACTTGTAAGGCAAGTAAATTGAGAGTCAATAAGAGGGGATGCAGGCTTAATGTGACTGATAAATTCACTAACACTAATACCTGTGAAGTGTGTTGAAGGGCACTCTGTTTCTGCTATACTCTACAATAATATGTAATACCCAGTACAACAACTTTGGGCTGGAGCCTATATATATATATATATATATATATATATATATATATATATATATATATATATATATATATAAGAGGTAGTAGGCTAGGAATGAGGCCTGATTTTCGTCTTTCAATGTTTGCTTGACTAAAGTTTATATGCATTTTCTAGGGTAATCTTGTACGATATTACTTATAAGATGTGGATACTTATTATTATACAATGCATCTAGGGTCCAAAAGTGGCCCTCTTTTGTTATTTTTACATGTTTCATATATATATTAATAATGCCAGCCCAAGAGTAGCTATGGATCAACTCACCTCCATTGATTATCATTTTATTATGGTCCAAGAGTGACCTATTATTTACAGAAGAGGTTTATATATGTGGAAAAATTAGGTTATTGCTATTTTTTTTGCCTACTTAATTTTTGAAATTATATGTATCCAAGATTGTACGTTACTCTATTATTGTGAACTTTATCTTAAAGTCTGTACTCTTTAAGCTTTGGCAATTTTGCTTGCAATGTTTATGTTTCTATTTGCCTCAATAAAAATATATTTAAAAGAAATTTAGTTGAAAACTAGTAATCTTACCATGTCTGGCTGTATTATGCAAGCAAAGAAATAGATGCTCCCCCCACGGGTATCCACATATACCAAATTTGCAGGTCAAAAAAGCCGGTACCTCTGATAACTTACAGTAGAGCACCTCTGTAACGACTGTATCAGCCGGATGCACCCCCAGGGCTTCACCCTACGAAATGAGTGGAAAGCACATATATTGGATGTCCCAGAATCTCTGAGCCTTAGACAACATACCAATAGTTCTAAGAGATACATTGGATAGATAAGTGAGGTTACAGGTATATTAAACATAATGATAAACAGTCTGTAGATACTGAACATAGAATGACATTCATATTGAATCTTTATATTAGTAACATTCGAAGAGCCATTTTCTTTCATGTAATTAGCAAGAGTCCATGAGCTAGTGACGTATGGGATATACATTCCTACCAGGAGGGGCAAAGTTTCCCAAACCTCAAAATGTCTATAAATACACCCCTCACCACACCCACAATTCAGTTTTACAAACTTTGCCTCCCATGGAGGTGGTGAAGTAAGTTTGTGCTAGATTCTACGTTGATATGCGCTTCGCAGCAGGTTGAAGCCCGGTTTTCCTCTCAGAGTGCAGTGAATGTCAGAGGGATGTGAAGAGAGTATTGCCTATTTGAATACAATGGTCTTCCTCTAGGGGATCTATTTAATAGGTTCTCTGTTATCGGTCGGAGAGATTTCTTCTCCTACCTCCCTTTTCAGATCGACGATATACTCTTATATACCATTACCTCTACTGATTCTCGTTTCAGTACTGGTTTGGCTATCTACTATATGTAGATGAGTGTCCTGGGGTAAATAAGTCTTATTTTTTCTGACACTCTAAGCTATGGTTGGGCACTTTATATATGTAAAGTTCTAAATATATGTGTTTAAACTTATATTTGCCATGATTCAGGATAATCAGTATTCCTTCATTCAGACTGTCAGTTTCATTATTTGGGATAATGCATATGAATAAATATTTTTTCTTACCTTGAAAATTTTCAATTGACTATTTTTCCCTGCGGGCTGTTAGGCTCGCGGGGGCAGAAAATGCTTCATTTTATTGCGTCATTTTTGGCGCAAACTTTTTTGGTGCAAAATTTGGTCATTTCCGGCGCCGTAGTTGACGCCGGAAGTTGTTCGTAGTTACGTCATTTTTTTGACGCATGTGTATTCAGACGTTTTTTTGCGCCAAAAAATGTGGGCGTCGGTTTCGGCGTCAGAGGATGTGGCGTCATACTTGGCGCCAAAAGATATGGGCGTTGTTCTTGGCGCCAATAATGTGGGCGTCATACTTGGCGCCAAAAATGTGGGCATCTTTTTTGTTCCACTTTTTCTCACATTATTTAAGTCTCATATTTTTGCTGCTTCTGGTTGCTAGAGACTTGTTTGTTTTGCATTTTTTCTCCCATTCTTGAAACTGTCATTTAAGGAATTTGATAATTTTGCTTTATATGTTGTTTTTTCTATTACATATTCCTGAATCAGAAAATGCTAACAGATTCATGTTGACTGATATCAGTCCTACCAAAGCTAAGTTCATTTATTTTAATGTTATGAATGTTTATCTTTAGCTATGGTTTGTAATAAGTTATCATGATAAACTTTTACATGTAGAATCTATTAGTATTTATGCTTCATATATTGCTATTCTTTTTACATCTTATGTACAAGATATACTTAGAAATTTATAAGAATATTTTTCTGATTCTATGTTAAAGGCTTTGTCTGACATCCCGCTTTCTAATAACATTTTTAGGTCTTTTTCAAACTTCTTTTTTAGTTGATGAAGTTTCAAATGACCAACAACATACTGAATTATCCTTCTCTGATGGTGTTTTTTCTCATTCAGAATTTTCTTCATCAGATATTGACACTAACAAATCTACTTTTTTATTTTTATTAGAGTACATTTGTTCTTTGTTGAAAAGGTGTTGATTATTTTGGATATTGAGGTAACTAGTTCTTTTTCAAGACTAGCTAACATTTTATTTCTGCTTATTAATCTTCTGTGTTTTCAGAATTTTGATACTAGGGAATGGAATAGGCTGAGAATTTTCTTTTATTCCTTCAAGGTTTTTAAATTATATTCTTTGCCGGCAGTTAGTTTTCAGTTTTGAGGATTCCCCAAATTAATGGGGCTATCTCTACTCCTGCTAAATATGCTATTGTTTCTATAGCAAAATAGTATTTATTTTTTTCCTTCAGATGGTTGTATCTTATTTAAGAAAAATTATTTATTTCAGGTACTTTTCTTGGACCTGTAATTTATTTGGATGATGTTGCAATTGCTTCATTTTTCTGTTTGGATACTTTAAGATCAAGTATCGGATTATGATTTATTTAGCATTGTTAAAGGGACAAAATCTACTACTCATTTGAAGTTCAGACTAAGTGCTATTGCATTGTCTTGTTATCTTGCATTTGTTGATTATGCAAGTCCAGTGTGTTGATTGGTCCTTTAACTTGATTAACATGCTAATAATTTCATTTGTGTCTTCAAATATATTTTCGCAAATGAGGTTTAATCTATGTCTTTAGCTGTTTTAGCTAGAAGAATTTTGTGATTTCTAAAAATCCATATTTCTTTTTTTCCAAGATAATCAATTATTTGGTTCATAATTGGATTCAATTCTTAACTGTTACTCTGGGCTTCAAGATTGAGTTCTAAGACTAAAACTTTAAGCTTATTTTAGTTTTGTTGTTCTTACTAAGGAACAAAATCTTAAATTCTTACCCAAGTAACATGTTTTTAATTGGAAGTTTTTTCAGTTCAAAGTCAGCTCCCTAAATTTGCATGTATGTGCCGTATTCCAGCTTGGCTGGTAAGGGGCAGGTTAAGACTTTTTTTAAATTTGTTTGGTTCTATTCGGTCCAAATTTCTTAGATTTTGGGTACAGAATAAGATTCAGAGTAAAACCGTTTGTGAGAAGTCTTTTTTTTCTCTATTATATTCCAGCTATTCCAGTAAGGCTAACACTTTCCTTAAGTGTTTCAGACCTATATATTTTGGGTATTGGTGAAGAGCGGCTGGTCGCCCGTTGTGGCTCAAGCGCTGCTCAGACCTGGAGTTTTCTGGGGTATTTATTCCAGTTCCATTTTTAGGAAATGGGTTTTGGGGTTTTATTCAAGACTAAACATTGTTCTAAAGATAGAAAATCTTTTTGAATTGTCATATAAGTATACCATCTTTTAGAATGGTGTTTATATGGTCTATTTTGCCTTTTTTGGTCAGTGATGCATTATTTGTTTACAATAGATACAATAGATGCATATCTTCTGTTTTCATTTCAGATTATTTTTATTTTCTGAGATTCTCTTTTTTGACAAGCATTACCAATTTGTTGCTTTTCCTTCTGGTCTAGCGACAGTTCTAAGAATCTTTTCAAGGTTCTCAGTGTTCCTTATTTGGACGGTCTCGTGATACTGGCTCAGTCTTTTCGTTCTGTGGAATCTCATACGATTTAACTTTGTTGTTTCTTCAAGTCATGGTTAGAGGATCTTTTTATCAAAAGCTCCTTGATTCCTCTCACACAAGGGTCACCTTTTTTTAGGTTTCCAGATAGATTGTGTCAATGTCTTTGTCTCTAACAGATAAGTGACAATTTATTGGGTTCCGTTTGTCGGAATCTTCAGTCTCTATTATTTCCTTCAGTTGCTATATATGCATGGAAATTTTAGGTCTCATGGCTGCAGCATTGGATTCGATTCCCTTTGTTCATCTTCATAGGAAACCTTTCCAGTTTTTTTTATGCTGAATAATGGTGCAGGGATTCTAGGATATCACTTTTTATATCTTTGAATCCTAATGTTTAACTATCTTTGATCGGTGGTTAAGTTCATCATCATTTAGTTCTACGGGTCTCTTCGGTTCTTTCAACCTAGACCATGATCTTTACAGATGCGAGTCTTTCAGGTTGGGAGGCTGTCTGAGGATCTCTGTCAGCACAAGGGGTTTGGAAATCTCAGGAGGCGATATTACCACTCAACATTTTGGAACTCCGTGCGATTTTCAGAGCTCTTCAGTTCTGGCCTCTTCTGAAGAGAGAATCGTTTATTTGTTTTCAGACAGACAATGTCACAACCGTGGCGTATGTCAATCATCAAGGGGGGACTCACAGTCCTCAGGCTATGAAAGAAGTATCTCGGATACTTGTATGGGCGGAATCCAGCTCCTGTCTAATTTCTGTGGTTCATATCCCAGGTATAGACAATTGGGAAGCGGATTATCTCAGTCGCCAGATGTTACATCCGGGCGAATGGTCTCTTCATCCAGAGGTATTTCTTCAGATTGTTCAAATCTGGGGACTTCCAGAAATAGATCTGATGGCCTCTCATCTAAAAAGAAACTTCCCAGGTATCTGTCCAGATCCAGGGATCCTCAGGCCGAAGCAGTGGACGTGTTGTCGCTTCCTTGGAATTATCATCCTGCTTATATTTTTCTGCCTCTAGTTCTTCTTCCAAAAGTGATTTCCAAAATCCTAATGGAGCGGTCATTTGTACTGCTGGTGGCTCCAGCATGGCCTCACAGGTTTTGGTATGCGGATCTCGTTCGGATGGCCAGTTGCCAACCTTAGACACTTCCGTTAAGGCCAGACCTTCTGTTTCAAGGCCCATTTTTCCATCAGGATCTCAAATCATTAAATTTGAAGGTATGGAAAATGAACGCTTAATTCTTAGTCATATAGGTTTTTCTGACTCAGTAATTAATACTATGTTACAGGCTCGTAAATTTGTGTCTAGGAAGATCTATTACCGAGTCTTGAAGACTTACATTTATTGATGTTCTTCACATAAATTCTCTTGGCATTCTTTTAGAATTCCTAGAATTTTTTTAATTTTTTCAAGATGGTTTGGATAAGTGTTTGTCTGCAAGTTCATTGAAAGGTCAAATCTCTGCTCTTTCTGTTCTTTTTCAAAGAAATATTGCTAATCATCCTGATATTCATTGTTTTGTACAGGCTTTGGTTCATATCAAGCCTGTCATTAAGTCAATCTCTCCTCCTTGGAGTCTCAATTTGGTTCTGAGGGCTTTACAGGCTCCTCCGTTTGAACCTATGCATTCTCTGGACATTAAATTACTTTCTTGGAAAGTATTGTTCCTTTTGGCTATCTCTTCTGCTAGAAGAGTTTCTGAGTTATCTGCTCTTTCTTGTGAATCTCCTTTTCTGATTTTTCATCAGGATAAGGCAGTGTTACTGACTTCATTTAAATTTCTTCCCAAGCTTATGAATTCTAACGACATTAGTAGAGAAATTGTTGTCCCTTCATTGTGTCCAAATCATAAGAATTCTCTAGAGAGGTCTTTGCATTCTTTGGATGTAGTTAGAGTTTTGAAATATTATGTTGAAACTTCTAAAGATTTCAGAACGACTTCTAGTCTATTTGTTATCGTTTCTGGTTCTAGGAAAGGTCAGAAGGCTTCTGCCTTTTCTTTGGCGTCCTGGTTTAAATCTTTGATTCATCATGCTTATGTGGAATCGGGTAAAACCCCGCCTCAGAGGATTATGGCTCATTCTACTAGGTCAGTTTCTACTTCCTGGGCTTTTAGGAATGAAGCTTCTGTTGATCAGATTTGCAAAGCAGCAATTTGGTCTTCTTTGCTTATTTTTTACTAAATTCTACCATTTTGATGTGTTTTCTTCTTCTGAAGCAGTTTTTGGTAGAAAAGTACTTCAGGCAGCTGTTTCAGTTTGATTCTTCTGCTTATGATTTCAGTTTTTTTCTTTATAAGATTAAAACTTTTTGATTTGGGTTGTGGATTATTTTTTCAGCGGAATTGGCTGTCTTTATTTATCCCTCCCTCTCTAGTGACTCTTGCGTGGAAGTTCCACATCTTGGGTATCTGCTATCCCATACGTCAATAGCTCATGGACTCTTGCTAATTACATGAAAGAAAACATAATTTATGTAAGAACTTACCTGATAAATTCATTTCTTTCATATTATCAAGAGTCCATGAGGCCCACCCTTTTTGTGGTGGTTATGATTTTTTTGTATAAAGCACAATTATTCCAATTCCTTATTTTTGATGCTTTCGCTCCTTTCTTATCACCCCACTTCTTGGCTATTCGTTAAACTGAATTGTGGGTGTGGTGAGGGGTGTATTTATAGGCATTTTGAGGTTTGGGAAAGGTTTGGGAAACTTTGCCCCTCCTGGTAGGAATGTATATCCCATACGTCACTAGCTCATGGACTTGCTAATATGAAAGAAATTAATTTATCAGGTAAGTTCTTACATAAATTATGTTTTTACACTCATATAGGTACAATCTCTGACAGAGGCTCTACGAACAGGGCAAAGACTGCATAACACTGCCAGAAAGGAGCATAGAGGATAAATTATTTATCCCTTTACTACACAGTTGGGAGAGGGGGGGGGGGGACAAGGGGAATGAGGGGGAGGGGGGATCCAAAACAGGTAATGAAGTCCCGTTCTTTGAATAAACCATGTTGCCCAAGTAATATCTTAATGTAATCACTCTCTTCCCCAACAACACACATTATCAGGAGGGGGCTGCAATGATATGAGGGGAATAGACTTTTTACGAGCTATAAATAGAAATAGAGTTAGGAAAGGTCAAGGGGCAGACAATGGTAATTTTGCAAGTAAGAGAGACATAACAGTTACATATTTAGATCCAAAGGTAGCCAAATAGTCAAAGAGGATAGAGAATCTCACATCTCCATCTAACTAACATATATTAATATTGCTGAGGCCACAAAACAGGATGTTCGCACGGCTGAGTCTGTAAATTCAGACCTTACGGTCGTCATGTAGGATTGTAGTTACAGGGCAAAGACATCTTGCTGAGTTTGGCGGTTGCTGCAGAAATGACAGCTTCAGTAGTAACACTCAGCCCACACCAGTCTTCACACAATGTTGTCCCACCGAATCAACAGAGAAATCCAAAGTTCTCCAGCGTAATATGTCCACCAGATGCAGCCCCAGACAGCTATTCATGCAAAAGTCGGATTGACTCCTATGTGCAGTCTCCTGAAGTGTCCTGTCTATAGCTTCACAATAGTAGGAGCTCCCGCACTCCCCCCGGGGCATTTGGATTAAGAGAGCTATCCTGCACAGGGCCAAAGGTAATCCACAAGCCTCTGATTCTGCGATGCGCACTGAGATAGCTGGGGGTGGAATATTATACTCCTGGACATCGCTGTACTGCGCGCACAAAGCTGCATGGGATGCCACCTCTGGGTCCTCAGTAGTAACCTCTGCGTGGGTATCCGCCAAAACAGATAGGAGGCGGTCAAATCTTTGGCACATCCTGCCCTCAAAATCCTCAAGCCAATTTTGAAGAGGTTTCCAAAATAATCCGATGGGCAGAGACTCACTCTTGCCATCTTTCAGCAATCCATATGCCAGGGGTAGAGAACTGGGAGGCAGATTTCCTAAGTCGTCAGACTTTTCATCCGGGGGAGTGGGAGCTCCATCCGGAGGTATATGCCCAACTGATTCAGCTATGGGGCATACCAGAATTGGATCTGATGGCATCTCGTCAGAATGCCAAGCTTCCTTGTTACGGGTCCAGGTCAAGGGATCCCCAGGCAGTACTGATAGATGCTCTAGCAGTGCCCTGGTCCTTAAACCTGGCATATGTGTTTCCACCATTCCCTCTCCTTCCTTGTCTGATTGCCAGAATCAAGCAGGAGAGAGCTTTGGTGATTTTGATAGCACCTGCGTGGCCATGCAGGACTTGGTATGCAGATCTGGTGGACATGTCATCCGTTCCACCATGGACTCTGCCGCTGAGGCAGGACCTTCTGATTCAGGGTCCATTCAAGCATCCAAATCTAATTTCTCTGCATCTGACTGCTTGGAGATTGAACGCTTGATTTTAGCAAAGCGTGGTTTCTCTGAGTCGGTCATTGATACCTTGATTCATGCTCGAAAGCCTGTCACCAGGAAGATCTATCATAAGATATGGCGTAAATATCTTTACTGATTCCAAGGGTTACTCATGGAGGTAGATCAGGATTCCTAGGCTATTATCTTTTCTCCAAGAAGGATTGGAGAAGGGATTATCAGCTAGCTCCTTAAAGGGACAAATATATCTTTTGCACAAGCGTCTGGCGGATGTTCCAGACGTTCAGGCGTTTTGTCAGGCTTTAGTTAGAATTAAGCCTGTGTTTAATCCTGTTGCTCCGCCATGGAGTTTAAATTTAGTTCTTAAGGTTCTTCAAGGGGTTCTGTTTGAACCTATGCATTCCATAGATATTAAGCTTCTATCTTGGAAAGTTCTGTTTTTAGTAGCTATCTCTTCGGCTTGAAGAGTTTCTGAATTATCTGCTTTACAGTGTGATTCACCTTATCTTGTTTTCCATGCTGATAAGGTGGTTTTGCATACCAAACCTGGATTGCTTCCTAAGGTTGTTTCTAATAGGAATATCAATCAGGAAATTGTTGTTCCTTCTCTGTGTCTTAATCCTTCTTCCAAGGAGGAACGTTTGTTGCACAACCTAGATGTGGTTCGTGCTTTAAAGTTCTATTTACAAGCAACTAAAGATTTCCGTCAAACATCTTCATTGTTTGTTGTCTATTCTGGAAAGCGGAGAGGTCAAAAAGCTAAGGCAACCTCTCTTTCTTTTTGGCTTAAAAGCATCATCCGTTTGGCTTATGAGACTGCTGGCCAGCAGCCTCCTGAAAAGATTACAGTTCACTCTACTAGAGCACATGGGCTTTTAAAAATGAGGCTTCTGTTGAACAGATTTGTAAGGCGGCGACTTGGTCTTCGCTTCATACTTTTTCCAAATTTTACAAATTTGATACTTTTGCTTCTTCGGAGGCTATTTTTGGGAGAAAGGTTCTACAAGCAGTGGTGCCTTCCGTTTAGGTACATGTCTTGTCCCTCCCTTCATCCGTGTCCTAAAGCTTTGGTATTGGTATCCCACAAGTATTGGATGAATCCGTGGACTCGATACATCTTGCAAGAGAAAATTTATTCTTACCTGATAAATTTCTTTCTCTTGCGATGTATTGAGTCCACGGCCCGCCCTGTCTATTTAAGACAGGTAGTACATTTTATTAAAAAAACTTCAGTCACCTCTGCACTCTATAGTTTCTCCTTTTTCTTCCTAGCCTTCGGTCGAATGGCTGGGGGGTGGAGTTAGGGGAGGAGCTATATAGACAGCTCTGCTGTGGGTGCTCTCTTTACCACTTCCTGTTGGGAAGGAGAATATCCCACAAGTATTGAATGAATCCGTGGACTCGATACATCGCAAGAGAAAGAAATTGATCAGGTAAGAATAAATTCCATTTTTTTAGTAGCGTTAGGGTTTTTTTTAATGTGTAATTTATTTACAGCTAGATTTAGAGTTTTGTCGGTAACGACCCAAAAAGCTAACGCCGGCTTTTTTCTGGCCGCACCATAAAAATAACTCTGGTATTGAGAGTCCACATAAAGGCTGCGTTAGGCTCCAAAAATGGAGCATAGAGCATATTTAACGCAGCTTCAACTCTCGATACCAGAGTTGCTTACGCAAGCGGCCAGCCTCAAAAACGTGCTCGTGCACGATTCCCCCATAGAAAACAATGGGGCTGTTTGAGCTGAAAAAAAACCTTACACCTGCAAAAAAGCCGCGTTCAGCTCCTAACGCAGCCCCATTGTTTGCTATGCGGAAACACTTCCTACGTCTGCACATAAACACTCTAACATGTACCCCGAGTCTAAACACCCCTAACCTTACACTTATTAACCCCTAATCTGCCGCCCCCACTATCACTGACCCCTGCATATTATTAACCCCTAATCTGCCGCTCCGTAAACCGCCACTTACATTATCCCTAATCTGCTGCCCTGTTGCTAAGCTGAACTTCTTGGGGCATGCCCCGCAAAGGGCCCTGTTCAGGGCTGGTAAGGTAAAAGAGCTTTGAACTTTAGTAATTTAGAATAGGGTAGGGCATTTTTTTATTTTGGGGGGCTTTGTTATTTTATTAGGGGGCTTAGAGTAGGTGTAATTAGTTTAAAATTGTTGTAATATTTTTCTTATGTTTGTAAATATTTTATTATTTTTTGTAACTTAGTTCTTTTTTATTTTTTGTACTTTAGTTAGTTTATTTCATTGTAGTTATTTGTAGGTATTGTATTTAATTTATTTATTGATAGTGTAGTGTTAGGTTTAATTGTAGGTAATTGCAGGTATTTTATTTAATTAATTTATTGATAGTGTAGTGTTAGGTTTAATTGTAACTTAGGTTAGGATTTATTTTACAGGTAAATTTGTAATTATTTTAACTATTTTAGCTATTAAATAGTTCTTAACTATTTAATAGCTATTGTACCTGGTTAAAATAAATACAAAGTTACCTGTAAAATAAATATTAATCCTAAAATAGCTATAATATAATTATAATTTATATTGTAGCTATATTAGGATTTATTTTACAAGTATTTAGCTTTAAATAGGAATAATTTATTTAATAAGAGTTAATTAATTTCGTTAGATTAAAATTATATTTAACTTAGGGGGTGTTAGTGTTAGACTTAGCTTTAGGGGTTAATACATTTATTAGAATAGCGGTGAGCTCCAGTCGGCAGATTAGGGGTTAATGTTTGAAGTTAGGTGTCGGCGATGTTAGGGAGGGCAGATTAGGGGTTAATACTATTTATTATAGGGTTAGTGAGGCGGATTAGGGGTTAATAACTTTATAATAATAGCGGTGCGATCCGCTCGGCAGATTAGGGGTTAATAAGTGTAGGCAGGTGGAGGCGACGTTGAGGGGGGCAGATTAGGGGTTAATAAATATAATATAGGGGTCGGCGGTGTTAGGGGCAGCAGATTAGGGGTACATAAGTATAACGTAGGTGGCGGCGCTTTGCGGTCGGCAGATTAGGGGTTAATTATTGTAGGTAGCTGGCTGCGACATTGTGGGGGGCAGGTTAGGGGGTTAATAAATATAATATAGGGGTCGGCGGTGTTAGGGGCAGCAGATTAGGGGTACATAAGTATAACGTAGGTGGCGGTCGGCAGATTAGGGGTTAAAAAAATTTAATCGAGTGGCGGCGATGTGGGGAGACCTCGGTTTAGGGGTACATAGGTAGTTTATGGGTGTTAGTGTACTTTAGAGTACAGTAGTTAAGAGCTTTATGAACCGGCGTTAGCCCAGAAAGCTCTTAACTACTGACTTTTTTCCTGCGGCTGGAGTTTTGTCGTTAGAATTCTAACGCTCACTTCAGACACGACTCTAAATACCGGAGTTAGAAAAATCCCATTGAAAAGATAGGATACGCAATTTACGTAAGGGGATCTGCGGTATGGAAAAGTCGCTGCTGAAAAGTGAGCGTTAGACCCTTTTTTTAATGACTCCAAATACCGGAGGTAGCCTAAAACCAGCGTTAGGAGCCTCTAACGCTGGTTTTCACGGCTAACGCCAAACTCTAAATCTAGGCCTTAATTAATAGTTATTTTAATTTTAGTATAATAGTAATGTTCGTTTATATATAGTTTAAACTTAGGGTTTTTTTAATTTCCCAGGTAAGTTTGTATTTATTTTAAGATGGGGATCTTGCAATTTTAATTTAAAGTTAGGGGGTTGTTATGTTTACGGGTTAATAGTTTAATTTAGTTATTTGCGATTTGGGGGGCTGGCAGTTTAAAGGTTAATATGTTTATTTAGTGGCAGTGATGTGGGAGGCCAGAGGTTTAGGGGTTGATAAATGTTATTAGTGGCGGTGATGTCGGGAGCGACAGATTAGGGGTTAATAAGTTTAATATAGTGCTTGTGATGCGGGAGGGCCTCTGTTTAGGGGTTAATAGGTAGTTTATGGGTGTTAGTGTACTTTGTAACATTTTAGTTATGAGTTTTGTGTAACAGCAAAACTCAGAACTACTGGTCTCAGATTGCAGAACTGATCGTGTCGGTATAGGCTGGAACACAAGCATTTTAGCCTCACCACAAAACTTGTAATGGCAGCTCTATGGAAATGTAGAGCCAAAAGGAGGAGTGTGGGAGAAATGTCACAAAAACTGAACTATATAAACTGGTTCAAGCATGTGTGTATATATATATATATATATATATATATATATATATATAAATCTCTTAACTCTTCAAAAAGCACCAAAAAGGAGTTTACCTCCAACCATGAACTTAAGGTATACACACACATAAATAGTTATTATTGTAATTGTTGATCACGAAGTCAAAGTGTGTCCATATATCAAACATACAAGTAAATATATATAGCTGGGTGAACAATTATCATAGTAAGTTCATCTGTAACAACTTGCAACAAGGTGTCTCACCACCACAACAGAGTCCCTGCAAACTTACAGTTGTAGCCACTGGTAGTGTAGTTACTGCAGGATTTCTCCGTTCTCCTTACCCTCGGCGTCCCTGTTTGCAGCTCCGCGCCACTCCGAAGCTCTGCCTCTAACCACGATCCAATCCGTCAGCAGGTGAGGCATACTCGGTGTGGGCTGACGACTATGTCGTATCTGAGGGACAGCCAATTGGTATCCTCCTATTACGGGGGCCAAGGATGATGTACGTACTATTCCAATCCACATACTCGCCGGTCGTGCAGTAGCTGGGTGATGTGTGTACCCTTGACGTCCAAGTAGAAAGTTTGTGCTGAGAGGAGATATCAGGCAGGAATTGTATGCTCTAACAGGCCAAGATATACCAAACCAAAACGAGCATAAAAGAGCAATCCAAAAAGTATATAAAACGTAGCATTTATTGAAAAGTATTGCTTAAAATACAGGTCAAGTAGTAAACGAGAAGCATGAGCACCTCGGGGCTGGCAGGCTTACGGGTTTCAGCATTACGCCGTAATCATAGCATAGTTTGCCAGTCCCAGGTGCAGAATATATACACTGTTCAAATCAATATAATTGGTTAAAAAATAAAAGTAGGAACACGCCCACAAAAGGTGACTCTTTCATGCCTGAAACAATATACAAGGTAGGTAATAGAGTAAACAATCACAATGTATTACACCCTGAATAAATATACTTAGCAACAGAGATATAAATCTGTGATGCAATTAGTGCGTGAAAAGGAAAACCATAGTAATGACCTAGCACTTGAAAATGTTCAGATTAATTCTATAGATGAATCAAACATAATATGGATTAAGAAATACATAATATAACCCAATAATCAAGTGGGAAATCTTGGCAGCTTGTGAACACCTAGATTTAATATATTTAAAGTTTATAAAATAATATGGAATGGCACTCCCAAATGTATTAACATATATCATGATATATAACACACATAGGTGCACAACATATATGGACGCATATGTATATATACATACACACGCTGATCAGCTGTGAAAATGGGGTGAAACAAAAGTATATACACCACCAAATGAAAAAATATATGTATATCAATTTCCAGCTGCAACATGCATATATATGTACATATAGAGGAAATGGGCCAGCTCAATATCCCATATGCCATAGCCTACAACAGACCTAGCTAATAATAAAAGGATACTTTATTCCCGCTACAGCTTTAACAATTGGGTAATATATCCATATATGTATAAATAAACATATGGTGTTTGCTGTTTGGGAGTATGTTGTCATTGGTCACTTTATGCCACAAAATGTTATGGCTCACATGCAGTGCCCTGCGCTTCCTCACTCACTCCATCTGGAGTTAATCTGCATTTCATGCATTCTATGTTTTTCCCACGTGTAAGATAACATTACTAGAGGACTTATTTTTTTATTTTTTTTTAATATATATTTTTATTGAGACACACAAAAGAAAATACAAGAATGCAATTCCACATGGGTATGTGAGTAGAAACAGTAAACATAAAAAAACAGAATTTATGTTTACCTGATAAATTACTTTCTCCAACGGTGTGTCCGGTCCACGGCGTCATCCTTACTTGTGGGATATTCTCTTCCCCAACAGGAAATGGCAAAGAGCCCAGCAAAGCTGGTCACATGATCCCTCCTAGGCTCCTCCTTCCCCAGTCATTCGACCGACGTAAAGGAGGAATATTTGCATAGGAGAAATCATATGATACCGTGGTGACTGTAGTTAAAGAAAATAAATCATCAGACCTGATTAAAAAACCAGGGCGGGCCGTGGACCGGACACACCGTTGGAGAAAGTAATTTATCAGGTAAACATAAATTCTGTTTTCTCCAACATAGGTGTGTCCGGTCCACGGCGTCATCCTTACTTGTGGGAACCAATACCAAAGCTTTAGGACACGGATGATGGGAGGGAGCAAATCAGGTCACCTAGATGGAAGGCACCACGGTTTGCAAAACCTTTCTCCCAAAAATAGCCTCAGAAGAAGCAAAAGTATCAAATTTGTAAAATTTGGTAAAAGTGTGCAGTGAAGACCAAGTCGCTGCCTTACATATCTGATCAACAGAAGCCTCGTTCTTAAAGGCCCATGTGGAAGCCACGGCCCAAGTGGAATGAGCTGTGATTCTTTCAGGAGGCTGCCGTCCGGCAGTCTCATAAGCCAATCTGATGATGCTTTTAAGCCAAAAAGATAGAGAGGTAGAAGTTGCTTTTTGACCTCTCCTTTTACCAGAATAAACAACAAACAAGGAAGATGTTTGACTGAAATCCTTTGTAGCATCTAAATAGAATTTTAGAGCACGGACAACGTCCAAATTGTGTAACAAACGTTCCTTCTATGAAACTGGATTCGGACACAAAGAAGGTACAACTATCTCCTGGTTAATATTTTTGTTGGAAACAACCTTCGGAAGAAAACCAGGCTCAGTACGTAAAAACCACCTTATCTGCATGGACCAGATAGGGCGGAGAACACTGCAGAGCAGATAACTCAGAAACTCTTCTAGCAGAAGAAATTGCAACCTAAAACAAAACTTTCCAAGATAATAACTTAATATCTATGGAATGTAAGGGTTCAAACGGAACCCCTTGAAAAACTGAAAGAACTAGATTAAGACTCCAGGGAAGAGTCAAAGGTCTGTAAACAGGCTTGATTCTAACCAGAGCCTGAACAAACGCTTAAACGTCTGGCACAGCTGCCAGCCTTTTGTGAAGTAAAACAGATAAAGCAGAGATCTGTCCCTTCAGAGAACTCGCAGAAAATCCTTTCTCCAAACCTTCTTGTAGAAAGGAAAGAATCTTAGGAATTTTTATCTTGTTCCATGGGAATCCTTTAGATTCACACCAACAGATATATTTTTTCCATATATTATGGTAAATTTTTCTAGTTACAGGCTTTCTAGCCTGAATAAGAGTATCTATTACAGAATCTGAAAACCCACGCTTTGATAAAATCAAGCGTTCAAACTCCAAGCAGTCAGTTGGAGGAAAACCAGATTCGGATATTCGAATGGACCCTGAATAAGAAGGTCCTGTCTCAAAGGTAGCTTCCATGGTGGAGCCGATGACACATTCACCAGGTCTGCATACCAAGTCCTGCATGGCCACACAGGAACTATCAAGGTCACCGAAGCCCTCTCCAGATTGATCCTGGCTACCAGCCTGGGAATGAGAGGAAACGGTGGGAATACCTAAGCTAGGTTGAAGATCCAAGGTGCTACTATTGTATCCAATAGAGTCGCCTTGGGATCCCTGGATTTGGACCCGTAACAAGGGACCATGAAGTTCTGACGAGAGGCCATCAGAACCATGTCTGGAATGCCCCATAATTGAGTTATTTGGGCAAAGATTTCCAGATGGAGTTCCCACTCCCCCGGATGCTCCTCCATCGCCAGGGAACTCCTTGTTACCCCCTGATGGTTGATATATGTAACAGTCGTCATGATGTCTGATTGAAACCTTATGAATTTGGCCTTTGCTAGTCGAGGCCAAGCCTTGAGAGCATTGAATATCGCTCTCAGTTCCATTATGTTTATCGGGAGAAGAGAGTCTTCCCGAAACCATAGACCCTGAGTTTTCAGGGGTTCCCAGACCGCGCCCCAGCCCACCAGACTGGCGTCGGTCGTGACAATGACCTATTCTGGTCTGCGGAAGCTCATTCCCTGTGACAGGTTGTCCAGGGTCAGCCACCAACGGAGTGAATCTCTGGTTATTTGATCTACTTGTATCGTCGGAGACAAGTCTGTATAATCCCCATTCCACTGTCTGAGCATGCACAGGTGCAATGGTCTTAGATGAATTCGTGCAAAAGGAACTATGTCCATTGCCGCAACCATCAAACCTATTACTTCCATGGACTGCGCTATGGAAGGAAGAAGAACAGAATGAAGTACCTGACAAGAGCTTAGAAGTTTTGATTTTCTGGCCTCTGTCAGAAAAACCTTCATTTCTAAGGAAACTATTATTGTTCCCAAGAAGGGAACTCTTGTTGACGGGGACAGAGAACTTTTTTCTATGTTCACTTTCCACCTGTGAGATCTGAGAAAGGCTAGGACAATGTCCGTATGAGCCCTTGCTTTTGACAGAGACGACACTTGAATCAGGATGTCGTCCACGTAAGGTACTACTGCAATGCCCCTTGGTCTTAGCACCGCTAGAAGGGACCCTAGTACCCTTGTGAAAATCCTTGGAGCAGTGGCTAATCCAAATGGAAGTGCCACAGGTAATGCTTGTCCAGAAAGACGAACCTTAGGAACCGAAAATGTTCCTTGTGGATAGGAATACGTAGGTACGCATCCTTTAAGTCCACCGTGGTCATGAATTGACCTTCCTGGATGGTAGGAAGGATCGTTCGAATGGTTTCCATTTTGAATGATGAAACCCTTAGAAACTTGTTTAGAATCTTGAGATCTAAAATAGGTCTGAATGTTCCCTCTTTTTTGGGAATTATGAACAGGTTGGAGTAAAAACCCATCCCTTGTTCTCCTAATGGAACAGGATGAATCACTCCCATGCTTAACAGGTCTTCTACACAGTGTAAGAATGCCTGTTCGAAGATAATTGAGACCCGTGGAACCTTCCCCTTGGGGGTAGTTCCCTGAATTCCAGGAGATAACCTTGAGAAACTATTTCTAGCGCCCAAGGATCCTGAACATCTCTTGCCCCAGCCTGAGCAAAGAGAGAAAGTCTGCCCCCCACCAGATCCTTCCCAGATCGGGGGCCAACACTTCATGCTGTTTTGGTAGCAGTGGCAGGTGACTTGGCCTGCTTACCCTTGTTCCAGCCTTGCATCGGCCTCCAGGCTGGCTTGGTTTGAGAAGTATTACCCTCTTGCTTAGAGGGTGTAGAATTTGAGGCTGGTCCGTTTCTGCGAAAGGGACGAAAATTTGGCCTCTTTTTAGCCTTAAAAGACCTATCCAGAGGGAGGGCGTGGCCCTTTCCCCCAGTGATGTCTGAAATAATCTCTTTCAAGTCAGGGCCAAACAGTGTTTTACCCTTGAAAGGGATGTTAAGCAAAAGCGCTCTGCGCGCCACGATAGCAAACCCTGAATTATTCGCCGCTAATCTAGCTAATTGCAAAGCGGCATCTAAAATAAAAAAGAGTTAGCCAATTTAAGAGCTTGAACTCTGTCCAAAACCTCCTCGTACGAAGATTCTTTATTGAGCGACTTTTCTAGTTCTTCGAACCAGAAACACGCAGCTGTAGTGACAGGAACAATGCATGAAATTGGTTGTAGAAGGTAACCTTGCTGAACAAACATCTTTTTAAGCAAACCCTCTAACCTTTAATCCATAGGATCTTGAAAGCACAACTATCTTCTATAGGAATAGAAGTGCGTTTGTTTAGAGTAGAAACCGCCCCCTCGACCTTGGGGACTGTATGCTATAAGTCCTTTCTGGGGTCGACTATAGGAACTAATTTCTTAAATATAGGGGGAGGACAAAAGGTATGCCGGGCCTTTCCCACTCCTTATTTACTATGTCCGCCACCCGCTTGGGTATAGGAAAAACATCGGGGGGCACCGGAACCTCTAGGAACTTGTCCATCTTACCTAATTTCTCTGGAATGACCAAATTGTCACAATCATCCAGAGTAGATAATACCTCCTTAAGTAGTGCGTGGAGATGTTGAAATTTAAATTTAAAAGTTACAATATCAGGTTCTGCTTGTTGAGAAATTTTCCCTGAATCTGAAATTTCTCCCTCAGACAAAACCTCCCTCCTGGCCCCTTCAGATAGGTGTGAGGGTATGTCAGAACAGATATCATCAGCGTCCTCTTGCTCTTCAGTGTTTAAAACAGAGCAATCACGCTTTCTCTGATAAGTAGGCATTTTGGAAAAAATGCATGCAATAGAATTATCCATTACAGCCATTAATTGTTGTATGGTAATAAGTATTGGCGCACTAGATGTACTAGGGGCCTCTTGTGTGGGCAAAACTGGTGTAGACACAGTAGGGGATGATGCAGTACCATGCTTACTCCCCTCATTAGAGGAATCATCTTGGGCAATATCATATCTATGGCATTATTATCCCTACTTTGTTTGGACATTATGACACAAATATATCACATATATTTAAATGGGGAGACACATTGGCTTTCATACATATAGAACATCGTTATCTGATGGTTCAGACATGTTAAACAGGCTTAAACATGTCAACAAAGCACAAAAAACGTTTTACAATAAAACCGTTACTGTCCCTTTAAATTTCAAACTGAACACACTTTATTACTGAATATGTGAAAAAGTATGAAGGAATTGTTCAAATTTCACCAAAATTTCACCACAGTAACTTAAAGCCTTAAAAGTATTGCACACCAAATTTGAAAGCTTTAACCTTTAAAATAACGGAACCGGAGCCGTTTTTACATTTAACCCCTATACAGTCCCAGGTATCTGCTTTGCTGAGACCCAACCAAGCCCAGAGGGGAATACGATACCAAATGATGCCTTCTATAAGCTTTTTCAGTGGTTCTTAGCTCCTCACACATGCATCTGCATGCCATGCTTTCCAAAAACAACTGCGCATTAGAGGCGCGAAAATGAGGCTCTGTCTATGACTAGAAAAGGCCCCCAGTGAAAAAGGTGTCCAATACAGTGCCTGCCGTTTTTATTAAAACAATCCCCAAGATTTAACAACTATTAAAAGTAATAATCTGCCAAATATACTTAGTAAAGTAATCGTTTTAGCCCAGAAAAATGTCTACCAGTTTTTTAAGCCCTAATGAAGCCCTTTATTCTTTTACTTAAACTAAGAAAATGGCTTACCGGTTCCCATAGGGAAAATGACAGCTTCCAGCATTACCGAGTCTTGTTAGAAATGTGTCATACCTCAAGCAGCAAAAGTCTGCTCACTGTTTCCCCCAACTGAAGTTAATTCCTCTCAACAGTCCTGTGTGGAAACAGCCATCGATTTTAGTAACGGTTGCTAAAATCATTTTCCTCTTACAAACAGAAATCTTCATCTCTTTCCTGTTTCAGAGTAAATAGTACATACCAGCACTATTTTAAAATAACAAACTCTTGATTGAAGAATAAAAACTACATTTAAACACCAAAAAACTCTAAGCCATCTCCGTGGAGATGTTGCCTGTACAACGGCAAAGAGAATGACTGGGGAAGGCGGAGCCTAGGAGGGATCATGTGACCAGCTTTGCTGGGCTGTTTGCCATTTCCTGTTGGGGAAGAGAATATCCCACAAGTAAGGATGACGCCGTGGACCGGACACACCTATGTTGGAGAAAGAAACAATACGTCTTCAACAGTGGTGTAATAATCATTATCTCGCACTTAACACATACACAATGCTATATGTGCTGAGGAGTATAGAGGTGGAATTTCTCAAAAATAAATAAAGGGTCTCTTTTTTTAGTTTTATGAAGAATTTTGTAGGCATGAGTTAACGTAGTTATATCTCTATTTTATGAGAAGTTGGTCTGAGCAGACCACGCTTTGGAAACTGAAGTGATTAATGGTAAAACTATAGTCAAAGATCAGTAAATCCCCTTGTAGTGAGGGAGATGTTTATCAGGTAACAACATGGAGCTTTTTTGGTTGGTCAAGGGGTCTATGTCAATGAAGGGATATAACTAATACAAATGTTGAGAAAGAAGAGAAAGGTTACAGCGGGCAAGAGCCGCTTAGGTTAAAAGAAAATGGGCATAGGACCCACTATAGGGGGGGGGGGCGAAGCCATTATAGATTGCCTGTGTAGAGACGGAGCCTGTGTAAAGAAGGAGAAGAGGTGTCTGAGAGGTACTCTAAGTATCTGTTTAGGATGTGAAGAGGGAAGGGGGGGAGCCTACTAGTGTACAGCTGAAGATTCCTCTCTCCTGAATATAATGGACCTATAGAATGGAAAATACACTAAATAATTGTCAAGAGGTATTTGATATATGAGCACTACAAAATAAACAAGCATTACAGTATCTTGCCCATAGAGTCATATTCTAGCAAATTATAGGTGTATGTGATAGTGAATCTTCAGTAAAATTTTATATAAGGTAATCAAAAGCTGGCTCCAGTAAATAGGATACTACGTTAGTGAGTCTCCTGTACATTACTATATAGAAGCTATTGCATCAACATATCTCAGCTTCAGGGCGAATAAGGAAGTCTTTGGAAAAAGTTAGGGTACTGAAAGCTAGTATAGTATTAGGTAATGTAGGAGTCTAGCCCTTAGCTGTATATAATATTAGTGCCCGGTTGCAGTAAAGTGGATAGTCTATAAAATCTTCAGCTTGCTAAGCCTCTACTCGTGGGAGTATTAGTGTAGTATAAACATCTATGGGCATATAATAGGACCGGCCGTATAATGTGATGTGTTGAAGTAGGTGGCTTTAACAGTGATAGGAGTGCCTTCAGTAAGATATACACACTAGCCAGTAGCTTTCATATCTTATCCATTAAGTAGGAACCAGATTACATAGATATATAACTCAGTGACAGGTACATAAATATGCTCTATGTAAGCTATCTTAATATCTAACCTTTGAGATTCTTAGTGCAAACAGTAATGACCATGTTGAGATACTAAAACGGTATCTATTTATATTAATTAGTAGTAAGCAAAAACATAGTACGTTTAAACAGAAATAAATCAAGTCTCCAAAAAGAACTGAGTGAACGATACAAAGCCTATTGAAGGATAAAATAAGGAGATCAGCTTATATCCTAGACTTTAATCTTTATCTCCTATTGGTTATACTGAATGTATTTGATAGAAGATCCCTCTTAGAAAAGCTATGTATCTTGGGCTATACCGTACCATGTTTGCCAGCAATAAATATAGGTAGATTACCAGGGTCTAACAATGTATATAATTTTTTCCTAACTCTACTAAGTAGACTAATATTATTGTGTGAACTGAACAGAATGCAACCAGAATCAAGGACATGGATCCTATGTGGGATTATAATAGGAGGCGACCTAGACAATAAATCATCTGTGGCCCAGAGCTAAAGTTTACTAGTTGTCATACAAGAATCTCTTAAAGTAGGTGCAACCCTGAGAGCATAGATAACAGAGATAGCAAAAATATCTCTACTAGCATATAAAGCATGGTTACTCTCTGGATGGATCCTATCCGTAATGCAAGCAAAAGCCCATGTTATCTAATTTACAATATGTCGTGTCAGTTGTACTAACATTTTGGAGAGTAAAAAGGACAAAGTGCGGAGTACTCTGAGGAACAAAGCTAGGTGTCTGGTATGATTTAGCAAATAGGGCAGTGCCCGAGAGTCTCTTAGTACTGAACTAAATAAATAAGGGGGCATGAGAATAAAAACACACGAACAAAACATAGTAAACATGCTGAAACAAAAACTGAGCCCTGTATGGAGGTGCCCTTAACGTATTTCAAATCTAGTCCGTAAAGGTATATGCAGGCACAAGTCTGGCATCGGACTTTTGAAATCATCATCCGGACAGTGGGTGTGATGACAGTGTCCCAGATACGGGTTACCCCTGCAAGAAAGTAAGTCTTAGGAGTTATTACTCAATATACAACTTAGCCGATGCCTATCTTGCCTTTCATCATGGGTCTTAAACGTTCTGCTGTCACAGAACAATCTAGTCTATCAGCTGTCGACCCTCTCTCTGGTGGATTAGCCTTCCGTGGTTCTATGAACTCTGCCGACAGAAGAGGGTACTGGAGATCATTCTCACCCCCCATGAGAAGGGACTTAATACTCGTCTGAGGAGATAGTTCAGTATAGCCAATGTCTAAAGAGTGCTGGACCAATGTTAAATGCACTATTCCACTGTAAGCTCCCTTTAAGATGTGGGGATCTTGTATGTCGAGGGTGAGAGCGTGGGTGGCGGGGAGGAGAGCCGGGCTGGTTTTACCTGCTAGTTGTGACTCGGGAGTAGGCGAGTCAGCATCTGAAGGCTGGGTCCTCTCATCAGCTAGTAACGACAGGTCTCGCTCACACATCCCTGCTGGCTTATGCATAAATGTCCCACAGTCTTTGCCTAGAGGACTTATTTTTAATCGTTTAAGGTGCTGGATTCTGTAATTGATATTCCGAATGATTCTTCCCTGTTAGAGGAAGATATTTCGGCATTATATTAGAGAAAATTCTCAGTCTCAGATGAATAATATCTTTATTTGATCCTGAGGTTGTTTTTTCTTCCAGTTTCTTAGCTTTAACACCTTCATTTGGTATTTTAGGAGGTTTTAGCTACCCTGGACGACTTCGACTATACCGATGTAATCTATCTTAGTGGGTCCAGTAAGTTATAAGGAATGGAAGAGATCGCATTCCCTATATTTAAAGAGAGGTTTCCCATAGCCAACTCGGCTAAAGAGGTTGGGCAAACCTAGGGTGAAGGAGTAGTTCCAGCTTAGCTAAGAGAGCTTCTATATCCTTAGAGAATAGTTGGAAAAAAAAGGGATGTACACCAGGGCTTACAATGCCTTCCAGCTGTGTACTTTTCTACTGTCACTAGTGCGACGACATATTGGTTTGATGAGTTGTCTGATGCTATTAGGTCAGAAACTCTCTTGGATAAAATCCAGGATAGGATAAAGACTTTCAATTCGGCTAATTCCTTTATTATATAGGTTTCAGGTTTCTCTGTTCCAGATCACAGAGCCTTATGGTTAGACCCTTGTTATACGGATGTATGCTCCAAGTCTCAGTACAAGGGGAAGACCTTGTTGGAACCTGGCTTGATGGATATAATCTCCTTTGAAATTTTAAGGAATAAAAATATAAGGATCCAATTAGCCTACTGTTGAATCACAGTCAACATGAAGGACATGTTCCCGATCCGGGATCAGATTTTGTAGGGGGCAGACTTTCAGGCTTGGGTTTGAGATGTTCAGAATCCCTGGGCAATGAAAAACAGTGTTCCAGGGATTCAATGTGGACAGCTTTATGTTTTCAAGATTATCTGCAGATCACAAAAGGAGAGGCGTTCTTACACTGCGTAAGAGACATCTCAGACCTGGGTATGATTGGTCCAGTTCCAATACAGGTACTGGGGCTGGGTTTCTTTATACCAATCGGTTTGTGGTTCCCATGGGAACCTTCAGACCACTTTTTAGATCTCAAGGGTCTAAACAAGATTTTCTTAGTGTACCGTCCTTCAAGATGGCAACTGTTCGTTCCATTTTTCCCTTGATCCAAGAGGGTCAATTTATGACAACTATGGATTCACAAGTTGTTCATTCCACGGAGGCTCTGGGAGCGCTGTTGGCGGTGCTTCGGTTACGGGGCATTGCAGTGGCGTCCTATCTGGATGACATTTTTAGTCCAGGTGCCATCCTTACAGCTAGCAAGATTTCTCACAGATTTGGTGTTATCCTTCCCGTGGTCTTATGGGTGGAATGTGAATTTGGAAAAGAGGGTAACTTTTTTTGGGAGCCCTTATAGATTCCATATCAATTAGATTTCTGCAACAGAATGTCAGGAAATCAGAGATTATCGATACTTGTTTAGTCGTTCAGTCCATTCCTCGGAATTCAGTAGCTCAGTGCATGGAGGTAAGCGGGCTGATGGTGACGGCAATGAACATCATCCCGTTTGCTCGGTTCCATCTCATATCTCGGCAGTTAAGCATGCTCAGGCGATGGATCAGAGATTATACAGATTCGTCTCCTCGAATACTACTGGAGCAGGAGATAAGGGATTCTCTTCAATGGTGGTTGTCTCTGGATTATCTCCATCTTGGGTATTTGTGTCAACAGACGCCAGCCTTCTAGGGTGGGGAGCAGTCTTGGGCTCCCTGAGGGCTCAGGGGGTTTAGACTCAGCCAGAGTCTTATATTCCTATAAACATTCTGGAACTGAGAACGATCTACCATGTTCTTCTGACCTGGCCTCAGTTAGCCTCGGTCCAGTTTTTCAGGTTCCAGTCGATCAAAATGACGTCAGTGGCTTTCATCATTCATCAAGGAGGAACGAGGAGTTCCTTAGCGATGACAGAGGTAGCCAAGATTATTCGGTGGACGGAGGCCCATTTTTGCCATCTGTCAGCGATCCATATCCCAGGTGTGGATAACTGGGAGGCAGACTTTTTGAACAGACAGATTTTTCGTCCGGGAATGTTCTTCAACTTGATTCTCAAATGGCGTTGGCCGGAGATGGATCGCATGGCATCTTGTCAGAATGCCGAGCTCCCGTGATATGGATCAAGGTCCAGGGATCCCCAGGCAGAACTGATAGATGCTCTGGTAGTTCCTTGGTCTTTCTATCTTGCATACCTATTTCCTCTGTTTGGCTTCTTCCTCGAGTCATTGCTCGAATCAAACAGGAGAAGGCATCAGTGATCCTCATTGCTCCTGCGTGGCCTTGCAGGATTTGGTATGCAGATCTGTTGGAAATGTCATCACTGCCACCTTCGAAACTTCAGTTGAGGAAAGACCTTCTCATTCAAGAGTCCTTCACTTACCCAGATCTAGTTTCTCTGAAACTGACTGCTTGGAGATTGAACGCTTAATTTTATCCAAGCTGGGTTTTTCTGATTCAGTTATAGAGACCTTGATTCAGGCGCGTAAGCCTGTAACTAGAAAGGTTTACCATAAGATATGGTGTAAATATCTTTATTGGTGTGAATCCAAGAAATACTCATGGAGTGGAGTTAGGATTCCCAGGATATTGTCTTTTCTCCAAGAAGCATTGGAGAAGGGTTTATCGGCAGGTTCCCTAAAGGGTCGGATCTCTGCCTTATCTTTTTTGTCAAACGTCTGGCGGATGTTCCAGATGTTCAATCCTTTTGTCAGGCTTGATCAGGCCTGTGTTTAAAAAGATTACTCCTCCATGGAGTCTGAATTTAGTTTTTGAAGTTCTTCACGGGGTTCCGTTTGAGCCTATGCATTCCTTAGATATTAAGTTGTTATCTTGGAAAGTTTTATTTCTTGTTGCCATGTCTTCAGCTCGAAGAGTGTTTGAACTTTTGGCATTACAATCCAATTCTCCTTACCTTATTTTCATTCGGATAAGGTTGTTTTACGTTCTAACCTAGGGTTCCTTCCTAGGGTTTTTTCAAACAGGAATATTAATCAGGAGATTGTTGTTCCTTCCTTGTGTCCTAATCCTTCTTCTCAGAAGGAGAGACTTCTACATAATTTGGATGTAGTCCGTGTTTTGAAGTTTTACTTACAAGCGACTAAAGACTTTCGTCAGTCTTCTTCTCTGTTTGTAGTTTTTTTCTGGAAAACGTAGGGGTCAGAAAGCTACGGCTACCTCTCTTTCTTTTTGGTTGAGGAGTATTATCTGCTTTGCATATGAGACTGCTGGACAGCAGCCTCCTGAAAGAGTTATGGCTCATTCCACTAGGGCTGTGGCTTCCTCATGAACATTCCAAAATGAAGCTTCTAATTTTTTCTGAATTTTACAAATTTGATACTTTTGCCTCGGTTGAGGCTGTTTTTGGGAGATAGGTTTTTCAAGCAGTGGTGCCTTCCATTTAGGGTCACTGTCTTGTCCCTCCCTTATCATCCGTGTACTCTAGCTTTGGTATTGTATCCCACAAGTAAGGATGAAATCCGTGGACTCATCGTGTCTTTAAAAAGAAAAGGAAATTTATGCTTACCTGATAAATTTGTTTCTTTTTAGACACAATGAGTCCACGGCCTGCCCTGTTGTCTGAGACAGGTTATTATTTTTTGTATACTTCAGACACCTCTGCACCTTGGCTTTTCCTGTCAGGTTAGGTGAAGTCCCGGATCAGACCCGAATGCTAGAATGATAATTAACAACACACTAGCACACTGAGTATAAACCAGGACCTGACCCCACAACAGCCTCTCTGGAAAAGAATAATACAGGGTGAGATGTTACTCACTTAATTCAAGTAATACCACAAAGATGCTTGATTAAAGATAAGGGGTCAGATTAAACGTAGTCAGGTAGGCAAGGATTTGGTAACGGTAAATCAGGCAGCAAAGTATCCTCAGGTTTGAAGGGGTTAAACAGAGACATGGTCAGGCAAGCAAAGTTTGTTAACAGTAAATCAGGCAGCAAAGTATCCTCAGGTTTGAATGGGTTAAACAGAGACGTGGTCAGGCAAGCAAAGTTTGTTAACAGTAAATCAGGCCACAAAGTATCCCCGGATTTGAAGGGGTTAAACAGAGACTTGGTCAGGCAAGCAAAGTTTGTTAACAGTAAATCAGGCAGCAAAGTATCCTCAGGTTTGAAGGGGTTAAACAGAGACATGGTCAGGCAAGCAAAGTTTGTTAACAGTAAATCAGGCAGCAAAGTATCCTCAGGTTTGAATGGGTTAAACAGAGACGTGGTCAGGCAAGCAAAGTTTGTTAACAGTAAATCAGGCCACAAAGTATCCCCGGATTTGAAGGGCTTAAACAGAGACGTGGTCAGGCAAGCAAAGTTCATTAACAGAATATCAGGCAACAAAGTATCAAAATTAGTACTCACAAAGCCACAGCACGGAAAAACAAACGGGCATCAGGTGAAGGACACACAGGAATTTGAACCTGGAGTGATGTTAGCAGAATGGGACGGCTTCAGGGAGCATGTCAGCAGAGTGAGACAGCTTCAGAGGCAAAGGATGTTGCTAAGCAACGCATCAACATAGCCTCAGAAGCAAGGAGCGTGACATTTCCTTTCTCTTCCTAAACTTCAGTCGAATGACTGGAGTGGGAGGGAAGGGAGGAGCTATATATAGCAGCTCTGCTGTGGTGCTCTTTGCCTCCTCCTGCTGACCAGGAGGTGAATATCTGTCAGGGTGCTGATTACCTTTCTCAGCTGCACTTGTAATATGAGTTGGATTCTCAGCTGCGGAACTGGTACTGAAGTGTATTCAGGCTGTAACATACGGGAAGGTAACAGCAAGGAATATGTTGTGATATTAATATATTAAATTGCTACTATTCCCCAATGTTATGTTTAGCACAATTGGGAAAAATATAGCAGCAGCAAAATAAACATAAGGAATAACTATCCTAAGAATAACCCTAATGTAGTCTAACATAAAACTAACAGCTAAATGAAAATAGGAACGGATACCTGTTTCTTCACAGGAGTAAGTATACAACTAAAGTAAAACTTGCACTGAACACAAGAGTCTCTGCACTCTAAGAGGAGTGAATACAGTGTAGCAGGGATTGCGCAGACAGCGCATATGGTAGTAGCGGTTTGTTACTGAATCTGTGAGCCGTTACCTGTTACATCACAGGTGGGCGTGTTGAAGTGCCGTGTAGCGGCGAGTAAAATAGAATCCGGTAAGGATGTTTGTTTGAAGCTGAAATCCGTATGAGGTATGGAGGTTGGTGCAAGAGAGTCACTCAATTGATTGTGGAAAGTAAAGCGTTTGCCACAATGTTTCAGTTGATGAGCTGAGTTAGAAGTTGTGACGTTGTAGTACTTTGCAGTAGTAGATAAAAGGCAGAATCCAAGAGAAGTGATTTCCAGTATCAGTGAGTAGAAAGTAGATGGAAATCTGTTGTTGAATCCTTAGCATCAGGATATATTGGAAATTTGGTTTGGCGGTTTAGCTTGTATTGAAATCAGGAAACAGACAGGAACTGCAGGGAGGTGAGACATGCAGGTCTGCACACAAAATACTAAGCACCTGTCTGCACTAAACTGACAGACTTTATAGGGAAAGTGGGTGGAGTGTAGTAAAGGTGATTTCCTGACATCACCCCCTCCTCAAAGAAGCGCTCCCAGAGCTTGAGGTCTCGGTCTATCCGGATGTCTACGGTGAAATAGAGAGACAAGAGCCGGAGCATGAAGATGGGTAGAGGGCTCCCAGGAATCTTCATCTGAAGAATAACCCTTCCAACGGATAAGATATTCGAGAACGCCACCCCGGTGACGGGAATCAAGAATCGATTTCACCTCATACTCCTCTGAGTCAGGAAATTGGGAGGATGGAGGCATGACAAGATGGGTACCACTACCTCGTGAAGCTGGCTTCAGTAGGGAGACATGAAAACTGGGGTGTATACGCAAAGTAGCAGGTAAGTCCAGTGTTACTACATTGGGGTTTATAACCCTAGTGACAGGAAAAGAACCAATGTATAATTTACCCAGTTTCTTGGTAGGAACACGAAGCTTGAGATTTTTCGTAGATAGCCAGACAAGGTCTCCCACAGCATAAGATGGGGGAGTACGGCGCCTTAGATCGTAATGATGCTTCTGAGACTTTTGGGCATGGAGGATGTTCTCCCGAACGGTCCGGAAAGTTTCCAGCAGGGAGTTGGATAGATCATCAACTTTGGGTGAATTGGGAACAGACCCAGGTGAAATATGGATAGTGGGATGGTACCCGTAATTGGCGAAGAAAGGTGTCATCTTCGTAGTTGAATTGAGAGAGTCGTTGAATGCGAATTCGGCCATAGGTAGGAAACGGACCCAGTTGTCTTGATGTTGCGAACAGTATGCTCGTAAAAACTGTTCAAGCCACTGGTTTGCACGCTCCGTTTGGCCGTTGGTTTGAGGGTGGAAAGAAGTGCTGTACCGATGATCTATTTGGAGAAGAAAAGAGAGTTGTTTCCAAAATTTTGAAGTAAATTGTGTTCCGCGATCAGATGTCAGGATACGAGGAACACCATGTAAGCAGACTACGTTCTGTAGGAATAAGTCTGCCGTTTCCGAAGATGAAGGTACCTTATGGAAAGGGATAAAGTGTGCCATCTTGGTGAACAAGTCTATAGCAACCAATATGGTATTTTGTTTAGATGAAAGTGGAAGATCGACGATGAAATCCAAGCCTACATGTTGCCATGGTTTGTCTTGGACTTTTATGGGCATAAGGAAACCATATGGTGGTTTATTCTCTGATTTTGTTGTTATACAGACCACACAATTTTTTATGTATTCAGAGACAGACTGGGTTAAGTCGGGCCACCAATAACATCTTGAAATCTTTTCTGCAGTTCTGGTAATGCCTTGATGACCTGAAGTAGGGGGAATGTGGTGGCGTTGGATGATGGTTTGTCTGAGAGAAGGAGGTATATACAGTCTTTTGTCATGATAGTAGAGACCATCTGAACTTTTAGTGAGCTTGTGGAGTGGTAATTGTATGTCAGACAACAAGGAATCTCGTAACTGGTTTGGAAGCGGATCAGAAAAACTAATGAAACGTTCAGTGGGTATGATCTGCTTTATGGAAGTAGGAGAAGGAGGAGTGTCCACCATCCTGGAGAGAGCATCAGCTTTATGGTTTTTGTTTGCTGGTTTGTAGACTATGTTGAAATTAAAGCGTGTGAAATACAAATACCACCGGATTTGTCGAGAGGATAGGGTTTTATTTGTTTGTAAGAATTCAAGGTTTTTATGATCAGTAAATATGGTTATTGGTTTCTCAGTGCCTTCTAGGAGATGCCTCCAATGTTCTAATGCGCGTTTGATAGCAAGAAGCTCCTTCTCTCCTATTGGGTAATTGCGTTCGGCAGGTAACATGAGCTTCGAATAATACGCAACTGGATGAATGGGTCCGGAGGAAGTGGGTCTCTGGGAGAGGACGGCGCCTATATCGAAATCTGAGGAGTCAACCTCGAGGATGTATGGTAAGGACGGATCAGGAAAGGCTAGGATTGGGGCAGTGGTGAAACGGTGCTTTAAGTTGTTGAAAGCTTCTGTAGCCTGAGGTGTCCATTGAAAAGGAGTATTAGTAGCAGTGAGACGTGACAGAGGTTTGGCAATTTGTGAGAAATTTTTTATGAACTTCCTGTAATAATTTGCGAAACCTAGGAAGCGTTGTACCCCTTTTCTAGTTTTAGGTCTGATCCAGTCCCTAACAGTTTGAACTTTAGTGTCTTCCATCTTAATTCCATCAGGACTAATGTGGTACCCGAGATATGAGAGCTCTGTGGTATGGAAGGTACATTTCTCCAATTTTGCAAATAGATGGTGTTCTCTCAATCTCTCAAGAACCTTCCTGACGTGTAAAACATGCTCTTGTTCTGAGTTGGAAAAAACAAGAATATCATCAAGATAAATTACAAGGCATGTGTCTAGAAGATCTCTGAAAACGTCATTGACGAAGTGCTGAAAAGTAGCAGGGGCATTGCAAAGCCCGAAAGGCATAACGAGATACTCAAAATGCCCGTATCTTGAGCGGAAAGCTGTTAGCCACTCGTCCCCCTTTCTGATTCGGACAAGGTTGTATGCCCCGCGTAAATCAAGTTTTGTGAAGATCTTTGCCTGATAGAGCCTTTCAATAAGTTCAGGGATGAGGGGTAATGGGTAAAGGTTTTTTATGGTTCTCTTGTTCAATTCACAGTAAACTATTATTGGTCTGAGGCTGGAATCCTTATTTTTTGACGAAGAATATTCCGGCCCCAGCGGGAGAGGTGGAGGGACGAATGAAACCCTTCCGTAAGTTCTCATCGATGTAAGCCTTCAGATGTTCTAACTCAGGTTGGCTGAGAGGGTAAAGGTGTCCATATGGTATTGTAGCACCTGGTTGTAATTCAATAGGACAGTCGTACTCACGGTGTGGTGGTAAAGTCTCTGCCTGTTTTTTACTGAACACATCAGCGAAATCTGAATATTGTTGAGGAAGAGTTGGTGGAGCTTCTGAGAGTTGTAAACAGCAATTTGTCTGAAGGTGGCAGTGTTGTTTGCAATAAGGGGAAGAGAAGGTAAGTTGTAAGCTACCCCAATTAATCTGGGGCTGGTGTCTTTGGAGCCACTGTAAGCCGAGAACAACTGGGAATAGAGGAGAAGGAAGGACGTCAAATGATAAACATTCAGAGTGTCCATCGGTAGTAGCGACAAGTATGGGGAGTGTTTGATGTGTAATAGGACCAGAAGAGATGGTAGAGCCATCAATAACTCGAATGGAGACAGGGTTAGGTTTGCTAATCAGTGGAATTTTATTTCTTTTAACCAACTCCTTATCTATATAGTTGCAATATGCACCAGAGTCGATGATGGCTTCAAGGTTGCAGGTTTTGTCTACTCCCCACTGTAAAAGTAAAGAAAGATTACAGTAAGTAGGTTGAATTCCAGTGACATGAGAAGAGAAGAAATGGAACTTACTTTTCTTAGACTTGAGCAGAATATCACAGTCCTGTATGGCATGAGCAGGGTTAGCACAGTACATACACAGTTGTAGGTTTCTACGTCTAGCTCTTTCGGTAGGTGAAAGTGGACCACGAATCACACCAATCTCCATTGGTTCAGTTTGTTGTTTGGGTGGCGTGGTGTTTGAGACTCTGTGTGTGGTAGAGGGAAAAGGGTCAGACTGAGCTCTTTCCTGTCTTCTTTCTCTGAGCCTTCTATCTATTTGTATGGCGAGTTTCATGAGGGCTTCAAGTGTTGAGGGAAGGTCAATTCGAGCCAGTTCATCTTTCAACTGGTCTGAGAGACCAAGCCGGAACTGGTTTCTGAGAGCCACTGTATTCCACTGGGAATCAGTTGCAAACTGCTTGAACTCAGTTATATACTCTTCCACGGCCCTACGGCCTTGTTTTAGGCACCTCATCTTAGTTTCAGCGGTGAGCTGTATGTCAGTATCTTGATACAACTCGTCCATAGTGGTGTAGAAATCATCCAGAGATGATAGGATGGGATCATTGCTCTCATAGCAGGTATCGGCCCAAACCCTGGGTTCACCTCTCAGGAAAGAGATGATTGTGAGAACCTTAATGCGGTCATTATTGTAGGTTTTGGGTTTGAGGTTGAATAGTAAATTACAAGCATTTTTGAATTGCCGATACTGTTTTCGGTTGCCTGAGAAAAGATCTGGTAGTGAGACCTGCGGTTCAGGTGTGGAGTCAGGCAGTGGTGATTTGGACATAGAGTCCTTTATTATTCCTCGTAAAGTCTGATTCTCCATCTGTAGTTCGCATAAGCCATGACTTAACTGGTCGACTCTCTGTGATAAATTGTAGACAATCTGAGGGAGTTCCGCTGGATCCATTTTGAGGCTTAGTATTATGTCAGGGTGCTGATTACCTTTCTCAGCTGCACTTGTAATATGAGTTGGATTCTCAGTTGCGGAACTGGTACTGAAGTGTATCACAGTGTATTCAGGCTGTAACATACGGGAAGGTAACAGCAAGGAATATGTTGTGATATTAATATATTAAATTGCTACTATTTCCCAATGTTATGTTTAGCACAATTGGGAAAAATATAGCAGCAGCAAAATAAACATAAGGAATAACTATCCTAAGAATAACCCTAATGTAGTCTAACATAAAACTAACAGCTAAATGAAAATAGGAACGGATACCTGTTTCTTCACAGGAGTAAGTATACAACTAAAGTAAAACTTGCACTGAACACAAGAGTCTCTGCACTCTAAGAGGAGTGAATACAGTGTAGCAGGGATTGCGCAGACAGCGCATATGGTAGTAGCGGTTCGTTACTGAATCTGTGAGCCGTTACCTGTTACGTCACAGGTGGGCGTGTTGAAGTGCCGTGTAGCGGCGAGTAAAATAGAATCCGGTAAGGATGTTTGTTTGAAGCTGAAATCCGTATGAGGTATGGAGGTTGGTGCAAGAGAGTCACTCAATTGATTGTGGAAAGTAAAGCGTTTGCCACAATGTTTCAGTTGATGAGCTGAGTTAGAAGTTGTGACGTTGTAGTACTTTGCAGTAGTAGATAAAAGGCAGAATCCAAGAGAAGTGATTTCCAGTATCAGTGAGTAGAAAGTAGATGGAAATCCGTTGTTGAATCCTTAGCATCAGGATATATTGGAAATTTGGTTTGGCGGTTTAGCTTGTATTGAAATCAGGAAACAGACAGGAACTGCAGGGAGGTGAGACATGCAGGTCTGCACACAAAATACTAAGCACCTGTCTGCACTAAACTGACAGGCTTTATAGGGAAAGTGGGTGGAGTGTAGTAAAGGTGATTTCCTGACAATATCCCACAAGTAAGGATAAAATCCGTCGACTCATCGTGTCTAAAAAGAAACAAATTTATCAGGTAAGCCTACATTTCCTTTTCTCTTGTTAAGTGTATTCAGTCCACGGGTCATCCATTACTTATGGGATATATTCCCTTCCCAACAGGAAGTTGCAAGAGGATCACCCAAAGCAGAGCTGCTATATAGCTCCTCCCCTCACATGTCATATCCAGTCATTCTCTTGCAACCCTCAACATAGATGGAGGTCGTGAGAGGAGTGTGGTGTTTTATACTTAATTATTTCTTCAATCAAAAGTTTGTTATTTTTAAATGGCACCGGAGTGTGCTGTTTTTTTCTCAGGCAGTATTTGGAAGAAGAATCTGCCTGCATTTTCTATGATCTTAGCAGAAGTAACTAAGATCCACTGGCTGTTCTCGCACATTCTGAGGAGTGGGGTAACTTCAGAAAGGGAATAGCGTGTGGGGTCTCCTGCAAATAAGGTATGTGCAGTAAAATATTTTTCTAAGGAATGGAATTGAAAGAAAATACTGCTGATACCGATGTAATGTAAGTACAGCCTTAAATGCAGTGGAAGCGACTGGTATCAGGCTGATTAATGTATATGCAGTAAAGTAATTTTCTAAGGAATGGAATTTGACTAAGAAAATGCTACTAATACTGAAGTAATGTAATAAGCCTTAAAATGCAGTAGAAGGACTGGTATCAGGCTTATCAATAGAGATACATACTCTTTAAAAAAGGATGTTTAAAACGTTTGCTGGCATGTTTAATCGTTTTTGTGAGGTACATTGGTGATAAAACTTATTGGGGCATGAATTTTTCCACATGGCTGACATATTTCTGTATAGAAACAGTTAACTGAGGCTCCCACTGTTGTAATAATGAGTGGGAGGGGCCTATTTTAGCGCTTTTTTGCGCAGTAAAAATTCAGTCTCAGTCTTCCTGCTTCTTCCTGCATGACCCAGGACGTCTCTAGAGAGCTCAAGGGACTTCAAAAGTCATTTTTAAGGGAGGTAATCAGTCACAGCAGACCTGTGACAGTGTGTTTGACTGTGTTAAAAAACGTTTTTTTCTCTATTGATTATCCGTTTTGGGTATTAAGGGGTTAATCATCCATTTGCAAGTGGGTGCAATGCTCTGCTAACTTAATACATTTACTGTGAAAATTTGGTTGCTATAACTGATTTGGTTCATTGTTATTTCAACTGTGACAGTTTTTTGTGCTTCTTAAAGGCGCAGTAGCGTTTTCTATATTGCTTGTAAATTTATTTTAAAGTGTTTTCCAAGCTTGCTAGTCTCATTGCTAGTCTGTTTAAACATGTCTGACACAGATGAATCTGTTTGTTCACTATGTTTGAAGGCCAGTGTGGAGCCCCATAGAAATATGTGTACTAAATGTATTGATTTCACTTTAAATAATAAAGGTCAGTCTTTATCTGTAAAGGAATTATCACCAGACAACGAGGGGGAAGTTATGCTGACTAACTCTCCTCACGTGTCAGTACCTTCGCCTCCCGCTCAGGAGGCGCGTGATATTGTGGCGCCAAGTACATCAGAGACGCCCATACAAATCACTTTACAAGACATGGCTACTATTATGAATAATACCCTGACAGAAGTATTATCTAAATTGCGAGAATTAAGAGGCAAGCGCGATTGCTCTGGGATAAGGACAGAGCGCGCTGGTACTGTGAGAGCCATGTCCGATACTGCGTCACAGTTTGCAGAACATGAGGACGGAGAGCTTCATTCTGTGGGTGATGTTTCTGATCCAGGGAAACCGGATTCAGAGATCTCTAATTTTAAATTTAAGCTTGAGAACCTCCGTGTATTGCTAGGGGAGGTTTTAGCGGCTCTGAATGACTGTAACACAGTTGCAATTCCAGAGAAATTATGTAGGCTGGATAGATACTATGCGGTGCTGGTGTGTACTGACGTTTTTCCTATACCTAAAAGGCTTACAGAAATTATTAGCAAGGAGTGGGATAGACCCGGTGTGCCCTTTTCCCCACCTCCTATATTTAGGAAAATGTTTCCAATAGACGCCACTACACGGGACTTATGGCAGACGGTCCCTAAGGTGGAGGGAGCAGTTTCTACTTTAGCTAAGCATACCACTATCCCGGTGGAGGATAGTTGTGCTTTTTCAGATCCAATGGATAAAAAATTAGAAGGTTACCTTAAGAAAATGTTTGTTCAACAAGGTTTTATCTTACAGCCCCTTGCATGCATTGCGCCTGTCACTGCTGCTGCGGCATTCTGGTTTGAGTCTCTAGAAGAGGCCATTCACACAGCTCCATTGGATGAAATTATGGACAAGCTTAAAGCACTTAAGCTAGCTAATGCATTTGTTTCTGATGCCATTGTACATTTAACTAAACTAACGGCTAAGAACTCCGGATTCACCATCCAGGCACGCAGAGCGCTATGGCTTAAATCCTGGTCAGCTGACGTGACTTCTAAATCTAAATTGCTTAATATTCCTTTCAAGGGGCAAACCTTATTCGGGCCCGGCTTGAAAGAAATTATCGCTGACATTACTGGAGGTAAGGGTCATACTCTTCCTCAGGACAGGGCCAAATCTAAGGCCAAACAGTCTAATTTTCGTGCCTTTCGAAACTTCAAGGCAGGAGCAGCATCAACTTCCTCCGCTCCAAAACAGGAAGGAACTGTTGCTCGTTACAGACAGGCCTGGAAAACTAACCAGTCCTGGAACAAGGGCAAGCAGGCCAGAAAACCTACTACTGCCCCTAAGACAGCATGAAGGGATGGCCCCCTATCCGGAAACGGATCTAGTAGGGGGCAGACTTTCTCTCTTCGCCCAGGCGTGGGCAAGAGATGTCCAGGATCCCTGGGCGTTGGAGATCATATCTCAGGGATATCTTCTGGACTTCAAAGCTTCTCCTCCACAAGGGAGATTTCATCTTTCAAGGTTATCAGCAAACCAAATAAAGAAAGAGGCATTTCTACGCTGTGTACAAGACCTCCTAGTAATGGGGGTGATCCACCCAGTTCCGCGGACGGAACAAGGGCAAGGATTTTACTCAAATCTGTTTGTAGTTCCCAAGAAAGAGGGAACCTTCAGACCAATCTTGGACTTAAAGATCTTAAACAAATTCCTAAGAGTTCCATCATTCAAAATGGAAACTATTCGAACCATCCTACCCATGATTCAAGAGGGTCAGTACATGACCACAGTGGACTTAAAGGATGCCTACCTTCACATACCGATTCACAAAGATCATTATCGGTACCTAAGATTTGCCTTTCTAGACAGGCATTACCAGTTTGTAGCTCTTCCCTTTTACAAAGGTTCTGGGCTCACTTCTGGCGGTTCTAAGACCGCGAGGCATAGCGGTGGCTCCGTATCTAGACGACATTCTGATACAAGCGTCAAGTTTTCAAATTGCCAAGTCTCATACAGAGATAGTTCTGGCATTTCTGAGGTCGCATGGGTGGAAGGTGAACGTGGAAAAGAGTTCTCTATTACCACTCACAAGAGTCTCCTTCCTAGGGACTCTTATAGATTCTGTAGAGATGAAAATTTACCTGACGGAGTCCAGGTTATCAAAACTTCTAAATGCTTGCCGTGTCCTTCATTCCATTCCTCGCCCGTCAGTGGCTCAGTGCATGGAAGTAATCGGCTTAATGGTAGCGGCAATGGACATAGTGCCATTTGCGCGCCTGCATCTCAGACCGCTGCAATTATGCATGCTAAGTCAGTGGAATGGGGATTACTCAGATTTGTCCCCTCTACTAAATCTGGATCAAGAGACCAGAGATTCTCTTCTCTGGTGGCTTTCTCGGGTCCATCTGTCCAAGGGTATGACCTTTCGCAGGCCAGATTGGACAATTGTAACAACAGATGCCAGCCTTCTAGGTTGGGGCGCAGTCTGGAACTCCCTGAAGGCTCAGGGATCATGGACTCAGGAGGAGAAACTCCTCCCAATAAATATTCTGGAGTTAAGAGCAATATTCAATGCTCTTCTAGCTTGGCCTCAGTTAGCAACACTGAGGTTCATCAGATTTCAGTCGGACAACATCACGACTGTGGCTTACATCAACCATCAAGGGGGAACCAGGAGTTCCCTAGCGATGTTAGAAGTCTCAAGGATAATTCGCTGGGCAGAGTCTCACTCTTGCCACCTGTCAGCGATTTACATCCCAGGCGTGGAGAACTGGGAGGCGGACTTTCTAAGTTGCCAGACTTTTCATCCGGGGGAGTGGGAACTTCATCCGGAGGTGTTCGTTCAGCTGGTTCATCGTTGGGGCAAACCAGAACTGGATCTCATGGCATCTCGCCAGAACGCCAAGCTTCCTTGTTACGGATCCAGGTCCAGGGACCCGGGTGCGGCGCTGATAGATGCTCTAGCAGCCCCTTGGGTTTTCAACATGGCTTATGTGTTTCCACCGTTTCCGCTGCTGCCTCGACTGATTGCCAAGATCAAACAGGAGAGAGCATCGGTGATTCTGATAGCGCCTGCGTGGCCACGCAGGACCTGGTATGCAGACCTAGTGGACAGGTCGTCCTGTCCACCATGGTCTCTGCCTCTGAGGCAGGACCTTCTAATACAAGGTCCTTTCAACCATCCAAATCTAATTTCTCTGAGGCTGACTGCATGGAGATTGAACGCTTGATCCTATCAAAGCGTGGCTTCTCGGAGTCAGTTATTGATACCTTAATACAGGCACGGAAGCCTGTTACCAGAAAAATTTACCATAAGATATGGCGTAAATATTTATATTGGTGCGAATCCAAGAGTTACTCATGGAGTAAGGTTAGGATTCCTAGGATATTGTCCTTTCTACAAGAGGGTTTAGAAAAGGGCTTATCTGCTAGTTCGTTAAAGGGACAGATTTCTGCTCTGTCTATTCTTTTACACAAACGTCTGGCAGAAGATCCAGACATCCAGGCTTTTTGTCAGGCTTTGGCTAGGATTAAGCCTGTGTTTAAGACTGTTGCTCCGCCATGGAGCTTAAACTTGGTTCTTAAAGTTCTTCAAGGTGTTCCGTTTGAACCCCTTCATTCCATTGATATTAAGCTTTTATCTTGGAAAGTTCTGTTTTTGATGGCTATTTCCTCTGCTTGAAGAGTCTCTGAGTTATCTGCCTTACATTGTGATTCTCCTTATCTGATTTTCCATTCAGACAAGGTAGTTCTGCGTACTAAACCTGGGTTTTTACCTAAGGTAGTTTCTAACAGGAATATCAATCAGGAGATTATTGTTCCATCATTATGTCCTAATCCTTCTTCAAAGAAGGAACGACTTTTGCATAATCTGGACGTAGCCCGTGCCCTGAAGTTCTATTTACAGGCAACTAAAGATTTTCGTCAAACTTCTTCCCTGTTTGTCGTTTACTCTGGACAGAGGAGAGGTCAAAAAGCTTTGGCAACCTCTCTCTCCTTTTGGCTTCGTAGCATAATTTGTTTAGCCTATGAGACTGCTGGACAGCAGCCCCCTGAAAGAATTACAGCTCATTCCACTAGAGCTGTGGCTTCCACCTGGGCCTTTAAGAATGAGGCCTCTGTTGAACAGATTTGCAAGGCTGCGACTTGGTCTTCGCTTCACACCTTTTCAAAATTTTACAAATTTGACACTTTTGCTTCTTCGGAGGCTGTTTTTGGGAGAAAGGTTCTACAGGCAGTGGTTCCTTCCGTTTAAGTTCCTGCCTTGTCCCTCCCATCATCCGTGTACTTTAGCTTTGGTATTGGTATCCCATAAGTAATGGATGACCCGTGGACTGAATACACTTAACAAGAGAAAACATAATTTATGCTTACCTGATAAATTTATTTCTCTTGTAGTGTATTCAGTCCACGGCCCGCCCTGTCTTTTTTAAGGCAGATCTAAATTTTAATTAAAACTCCAGTCACCACTGCACCCTATGGTTTCTCCTTTCTTGTCTTGTTTCGGTCGAATGACTGGATATGACATGTGAGGGAGGAGCTATATAGCAGCTCTGCTGTGGGTGATCCTCTTGCAACTTCCTGTTGGGAAGGGAATATATCCCACAAGTAATGGATGATCCGTGGACTGGATACACTACAAGAGAAATAAATTTATCAGGTAAGCATAAATTATGTTTTTTCTTCTTCTCCATCTCTCAATGTTCTGAGAGGGGAAACGGGGGGATGAGTAAAAGTTAAAATTCCCAATCACATGTACTATTTCATTTTGCTCTTGTTCTAAAGTCCATATACAAATCATGTTACATTTTATGCTAATATGTATTTCTGTTGTCATATGCGGTTAATGAATTCGCCTCCTGTCTTTAATAAAATCAAGATTATTTAGTCACCATATGCTATAATAATCTGAATTAATTTAACCTGAACTTTTCTTTTTTAAAGTTATTAGGGTCGCCACCTTTTCTTTAAAAAAAATACCGGCCATGAGTGAGGGTGGAGCAAAAAAAGGGCGAGCCACAAAAGGTCAGAGCCAAAAAGAGATAAATATCATGTAGTTACAAAATATATTGTTATAGCTATTAATAGCAAATTTCACTACACAGCACATTACAAAAACCCTATGTGCAATTTGCGTAAACAAAACAAAATGAGGTCACCTTCCCACCTATTGCAATCCTTGATCTCATAGATATGGTATAAAGTCTGCTAAAATTTTATTTAAAAAATATAAGAAAATATGTTGAATATACTATAGCACTTAATGTACATGAAATATTCTATGTAAAAAAAAATTCAAAGGGAAAAAAAGCTTTAAATACTGGCACATTAAACAAAATAAAACCCCAAAAAACAAACAAAAAAAAATGATATCATCTTATCGATCTAATCTTTTAAATTTCTCTATGCCATCCATGATCCCATACTTGCCAACTATCCCGTTTTTGCCAGGACAGTCCCGGCAACATGCCTTTCTAGCCTTTCTTTGGCGTTGCGTGAGTCAGTCACTAGATGTTTGTTTTGTTTTTTGTCTAATGCTGGCTTGCATGCTGCTGACGTCAACATGCAAAGGCATGGTCATGTGACGGAGTAGGTCGGCACGCCACTTTTAAACCTGGGTACCGACAAGATACCAGGAAGTGAACAAAATGGTCTTGAGAGCTTGGGATAGGTGGCTTATTCCTGGGGATAACGGAACATATCAACAAGGTCATAATATTTTATCTGAGCTGAACGATAGCTGTGATGCTTGTTTGTTAAGATAAAGAACTTAGAATAGTATATTGGACTACCTAGGCAACTGAGGATTCCTGGTGAGAAGATCGATGCCACAGATACAAGTGTCAGGGCTGACCGTGGAATTTCCCTTTCAACGGATTATAAATTTTAGGAGGATTATATGTCCAAGGTGACTGAGTCTCTGCAGAAGGTGCGTCCGATTCCAAGGATGTTCTTGTAGCCAAATAGTTTGTTATTATATTATATTTGTGTTAGTGGAAGTGACAACCGCTAGACTCAACAGCTGTCGAACTGAGCTAGAATATATTACTTTGCTTATGTTTAGTGCACTTGGTTCTCTACTGGAGCAGTGTATACTTCTGTGGATTTTAGGTCTCGCCTTCTTTCCCCACTCACCCTTCCCATTCCCTATGTTCTTGCCCTCATTTACTTCATTACCTACTAGTTTTCATCATTATGTAAAACCATTATAATTCTCATGATCCCTTTCCTACATAAATTAATCTGACATCAACCTCAGATGTTAGCTACCTATATTTAACTACATTTGCTTTCTTTTTTATTACCTAAAATTGTGCCTTTCACATAAAAAAAATCTAAACTAAGCATTACAATGACAAAATATCCTGCTTTGCAAATAAAAAATGAATATTGCACACACTTTCCAACATAAGCACCTTTGCAGTTTGAAAATCCTGCTTCTTGAAGCAAATATTAGCTCCTTAACGACCGCTATGTACCCTGTTGCAAGGGTATTTAAGAGCTTTAACAGTGTGGTCTCACTGACAGCAGCATGACCATGCTATTTATATATACTTCATTCCCTGAGGTGTGCACAATACCATGGTGTTGCTGCGGTCATTGAGACTCATGCTGTTAATGCACAAAAGATAGCCAACGTACTGGGTATGTCCGGTAAGGGGTTAAAAAAATTGTTACCTGATTTTGTAAACAAAGAAAAGAAAACTGAAGTGAAAATATACGTAATTATTAATTTGTAGCACACTCAATGCTACTGCATATACTACTAAGAACACATCAAACTACTACAATGCTGCTTTGTAATCTAATCTGGATACAGCTCACTGTATCCCAGCTTTAATAAATGTAAGGAAGATGCTTCCTTGTTGTCTTGGCTGAGCTATGAAGTCATTTTTGGTAAAACTTCCCTAATATATATTGATTTCTAAGTTACTGGGGAGGGGCTCTGTGAGTGAGGCAGAGAGAGCCTCTCTATAATATTATATATACTGTGTTTATATATATATATATATATATATATATATATATATATATATATAAATTCATTAAAATTATGAGGGGAGATAAAAAACTGAAATTAAAATCCTCCATGTCTCAAAATTAAATCAATGTAAATATTTGCATAGGAAATTAGCACATCTAGGCAAGTATCCCCGCTTGCTTTTCCCCAGAAATTCTTAATATACAATGTTACCAATGCACAAGAGAATTGTGGTTAAGATATGCAAATTAGATATGCAAATTCTCAGTTTTTTTGCTTCAAAATACTGTTTTGACACAGCGATCCTTTTAACAGGATTATTACAGCAAACCAGAAATCACTCACTAGACAAGCCTGTTTCGTTCTTTTTGGAACGCATCAGTAGGAGATAGATTTCTGGTTGCTGCATTGGTAAAGCTATTTTCATGGATAAACCAAAATTCATTAAAATTATGGGGGGAGCTAAAAAACTGAAATTAAAATCCTCCATGTCTCAAAATTAAATCAATGTAAATATTTGCATAGGAAATTAGCACATCTAGGCAAGTATCCCCGCTTGCTTTTCCCCAGAAATTCTTAATATACAATGTTACCAATGCACAAGAGAATTGTGGTTAAGATATGCAAATTAGATATGCAAATTCTCAGTTTTTTTGCTTCAAAATACTGTTTTGACACAGCGATCCTTTTAACAGGATTATTACAGCAAACCAGAAATCACTCACTAGACAAGCCTGTTTCGTTCTTTTTGGAACGCATCAGTAGGAGATAGATTTCTGGTTGCTGCATTGGTAAAGCTATTTTCATGGATAAACCAAAATTCATTAAAATTATGGGGGGAGCTAAAAAACTGAAATTAAAATCCTCCATGTCTCAAAATTAAATCAATGTAAATATTTGCATAGGAAATTAGCACATCTAGGCAAATATCCCCGCTTGTTTTCCCCCAGAAATTCTTAATATACAATGTTACCAATGCACAAGAGAATTGTGGGTAAGATATGCAAATTAGATATGCAAATTCTCATTTTTTTGCTTCAAAATACTGTTTTGACACAGCGATCCTTTTAACAGGATTCTTATAGCAAACCAGAAATCACTCACTAGACAAGCCTGTTTCGTTCTTTTTGGAACTCATCAGTAGGAGATAGATTTCTGGTTGCTGCATTGGTAAAGCTATTTTCATGGTTAAACCAAAATTCATTAAAATTATGGGGGGAGATAAAAAACTGAAATTAAAATCCTCCATGTCTCAAAATTAAATCAATGTAAATATTTGCATAGGAAATTAGCACATCTAGGCAAGTATCCCCGCTTGCTTTTCCCCAGAAATTCTTAATATACAATGTTACCAATGCACAAGAGAATTGTGGTTAAGATATGCAAATTAGATATGCAAATTCTCAGTTTTTTTGCTTCAAAATACTGTTTTGACACAGCGATCCTTTTAACAGGATTATTACAGCAAACCAGAAATCACTCACTAGACAAGCCTGTTTCGTTCTTTTTGGAACGCATCAGTAGGAGATAGATTTCTGGTTGCTGCATTGGTAAAGCTATTTTCATGGATAAACCAAAATTCATTAAAATTATGGGGGGAGCTAAAAAACTGAAATTAAAATCCTCCATGTCTCAAAATTAAATCAATGTAAATATTTGCATAGGAAATTAGCACATCTAGGCAAGTATCCCCGCTTGCTTTTCCCCAGAAATTCTGAATATACAATGTTACCAATGCACAAGAGAATTGTGGGTAAGATATGCAAATTCTCAGTTTTTTTGCTTCAAAATACTGTTTTGACACAGCGATCCTTTTAACAGGATTGTCTAGTGAGTGATTTTTGGTTTGCTGTAATAATCCTGTTAAAAGGATTGCTGTGTCAAAACAGTATTTTGAAGCAAAAAAACTGAGAATTTGCATATCTAATTTGCATATTGTACCCACAATTCTCTTGTGCATTGGTAACATTGTATATTAAGAATTTCTGGGGGAAAGTAAGCGGGGATACTTGCCTAGATGTGCTAATTTCCTATGCAAATATTTACATTGATTTTTATATATATATTTATATATATATATATATTCATTAAATTTATGATGGAGATAAAAGTCTGAGATTAAAATCTCAAAAGTAAATCAATAAAAATTGTTGCACAGGAAATTAGCACATCTAGGCAAGTATCCCCGCTTGCTTTTACCCATTAAAACTCCATATACACTGTTACCAATGCACAAGAGGGTAAGATATGCAACATCTCAGATTTTTTGCTTCTTACTGTGTTAACACACAGCGATTCCCTAACAGGGAAATTACTGTATTTTCTGTATTTGCTGCAATCTCCCTATTAGGGAAACGCTGTGTGTTAACACAGTAAGAAGCAAAAAATCTGAGATGTTGCATATCTAATTTACATATCTTACCCAAAATCCTCTTGTGTATTGGTAACAATGAATATGGAGTTTTACTGGGTAAAAGCAAGCGGGGATACTTGTCTAGATGTGCTAATTTCCTGTGCAACAAATGTTATTGATTTTTATATATATATATATATATATATATAAGTGATGCAGAGGGATCCTCTCTATAATATTAAATGCTTGTATATATGGTAATTGAATATGGTAATTGAAGGGGCTGGGTGTGTGAGGCATTTTCCTTTTGCTCCCATTTCTTTAACGGACACTAAACCCCAAAATGTTCTTTCATGATTTAGATAGAGAATACCATTTTAAACAACATTCTAATTTACTTCTATTATCTAATTTGCTTCTTTCTTTATATATCTTTTGTTGAAGAAATTGCATTGCACATGGGAGAGCCAATCAGACGAAGTATCTATGTGCAGCAACCAATCAGTAGCTACTGAACCTATCTAGATATGCTTTTCAGCAAAGTATAGCAAGAGAATGAAGCAAATTAGACAATAGAAGTAAATTGGAAAGTTGTTTAAAATGGCATGCTCTTTCTAAATCATGGAAGAAAAAAAATTGGGTTTAATGTCCCTTTAATTAAATACATTCTCCTTCTATACCTTTTAGTTTCATATTTTAATTTATATTTATAATATATATATATATAAAAGTAACAAGAACTTGCACTCACTGGTCTTTCCTTCAGAAACACACATTTATTGTAACGTTTCGGAGACAGAGTATCCCCTTCCTCAGACTGAGGAAGGGGATACTCTGTCTCTGAAACGTTACAATAAATGTGTGTTTCTGATGGAAAGACCAGTGAGTGCAAGTTCTTGTTACTTTTATTTATTATTCACTAGCACCCTGGCAGGCTGACCTGGAAGTGAGAGTGCTCATCTATGGGCTTATAATATATATATATATATATCCTGCACCATAATAAATGAACTGAGCTAAATTATGCTAATTATGTTGGTTTGGAAAAGTGGGCGGAACTTTAGGGCAGGGGCTGTGGTAAACATTTTCATGCAGGTAATTGATAGCTGCAAAGTGTCCCTGGAATTATTTTTTCAAATGTTGGCAACTATGTGATCCATCTATCCCCATTATAACATGCCATGTGATATTACTGTACATTATTTTAAATGATAGTATTGCAGTCAGTAGTAACAATTGTTTTATTGGGCTAACATGCAATATAAAATAATAAGCTTCATACAATTTACTCTCTACTACTTAGGTCTGAAGCAGTGTGTGTGTGTGAATGAATTGTGTGTGCCTGTGTGTATTAAACAGTCCCATTCAACATGGATATAAACAATTATAATTCTATAAATTATAATTCTAAAATTCTATAATATTCTATAAAGGGAAAACGTTATGATCAATAATATACAAATGTGTTCTAAGAATACATTATTAAATGTGGACATTATAAAATGTGTGTACTTCCAAATTTCTGCTACGCTCCTAAATAATTGCATGTATGCGATGAAAGCAAAGATGATGTATTTTATTGTAATTAATATAATTACTGGGCAACTGAATTGTTACATTTTGTTCATTTGACTTTTTACACCCATATCTTCAATAAATTGTTTACTGTAAATTATTTTAGTTGGAGTTTAAAGAGAAAACAGTTGCTGTTTAATGATCAAAATGTCAATAAGCAGTTCTCTATCAGGCTTACCACAAGATCATCTGTGGACTGTGTGAAGCCTGTTAGAGCTGAATCAGATTCAGAAGCAGAAAAGTTGTCACCTTAATCCCCACAATCACGCAAGAACCTCTATAAACAAGCAGCTGCCATTCAGTTTCCTGTTATGCTTTACTTTATTGACACCTGCTGCCAGAACTCGGAATTGCAGCGAAACTGTTTTTATTGAAATAACATGAGGAACGAAAGTTTTCCAGGCACCAGGTTCAAAATATTTCTATTTATAGCCGCACTGAGTTTTCTCAGCACATGTAGCTAGCGTACTAGTGAACAGTAAACAATTTATGAGGAGGAAAGTAACAGTAAGTACTGACACTGGGCTGACATGGAGACAATATAATACACTTCTAGTGATGACATGGGGACAATATAATACACCCCTAGTGCTGATATGGGGGACAATATAATACACCCCTAGTGCTGACATGGGGACAATATAATACACCCCTAGTGCTGACATGGGGACAATATAATACACCCCTAGTGCTGACATGGGGACAATATAATACACTTCTAGTGATGACATGGGGACAATATAATACACTTCTAGTGCTGACATGGGGACAATATAATACACGTCTAGTGCTGACATGGGGACAATATAATACACTTCTAGTGCTGACATGGGGACAATATAATACACTTCTAGTGATGACATGGGGACAATATAATACACCCCTAGTGCTGATATGGGGGACAATATAATACACCTCTAGTGCTGACATGGGGACAATATAATACACCCCTAGTGCTGACATGGGGACAATATAATACACTCCTAGTGCTGACATGGGGACAATATAATACACCCCTAGTGCTGACATGGGGACAATATAATACACCCCTAGTGATGACATGGGGACAATATAATACACCCCTAGTGATGACATGGGGACAATATAATACACCCCTAGTGCTGACATGGGGACAATATAATACACCCCTAGTGCTGACATGGGGACAATATAATACACCCCTAGTGCTGACATGGGGACAATATAATACCTCTAGTGCTAACATGGGGACAATATAATACACCCCTAGTGCTGACATGGGCACAATATAATACACCCCTAGTGCTGACATGGGGACAATATAATACACCTCCAGTGCTTATATGGGGATAATATAATATACCCCTAGTGCTGACATGGGGACAATATAATACACCCCTAGTGCTGACATGGGGACAATATAATACACCCTAGTGCTGGCATGGGGACAATATAATACACCCCTAGTGCTGACATGGGGACAATATAATACACCCCTAGTGCTTATATGGGGATAATATAATATACCCCTAGTGCTTATATGGGGATAATATAATATACCCCTAGTGCTGACATGGGGACAATATAATACACCCCTAGTGCTGACATGGGGACAATATAATACACCCCTAGTGCTTATATGGGGACAATATAATACACCCCTAGTGCTTATATGGGGATAATATAATATACCCCTAGTGCTGACATGGGGACAATATAATACACACGTAGTGCTGACATGGGGACAATATAATACACCCTAGTGCTGGCATGGGGACAATATAATACACCCCTAGTGCTGACATGGGGACAATATAATACACCTCCAGTGCTGACATGGGGACAATATAATACACCCCTAGTGCTGACATTGTGAAAATATAATACACAACTAGTGCTGACATGGGGACAATATAATACACCCCTAGTGCTGACATTGGGACAATATAATACACAACTAGTGCTGACATGGGGACAATATAATACACCTCCAGTGCTGACATGGGGACAATATAATACACCCCTAGTGCTGACATGGTGAAAATATAATACACAACTAGTGCTTATATGGGGACAATATAATACACCCCTAGTGCTTATATGGGGATAATATAATATACCCCTAGTGCTGACATGGGGACAATATAATACACTCCTAGTGCTGACATGGGGACAATATAATACACCCTAGTGCTGGCATGGGGACAATATAATACACTCCTAGTGCTGACATGGGGGACAATATAATACACCCCTAGTGCTGACATGGGGACAATATAATACACCCCTAGTGCTGACATGGGGGACAATATAAAACACCTCTAGTGCTGACATGGGGACAATATAATACACCCCTAGTGCTGACATGCGGACAATATAATACACCCATAGTGCTGACATGCGGACAATATAATACACCCCTAGCGCTGACATGGGGATAATATAATACACCCCTAGTGCTGACATTGGGACAATATAATACGCCCCTAGTGCTGACATGGGGACAATATAATACACCCCTAGTGCTGACATGGGGACAATATAATACACCACTAGTGCTTATATGGGGACAATATAATACACCCCTAGTGCTTATATGGGGATAATATAATATACCCCTAGTGCTGACATGGGGACAATATAATACACCCCTAGTGCTGACATGAGGACAATATATTACACCCCTAGTGCTTATATGGGGATAATATAATACACCCCTAGTGCTGACATGGGGACAATATAATACACCCCTAGTGCTGACATGGGGACAATATAATATACCCCTAGTGCTGACATGGGGACAATATAATACACCTCTAGTGCTGACATGGGGACAATATAATACACCCTTAGTGCTGACATGGGGACAATAGAATACAATCCTAGTGCTTACATGGGGACAATATAATACACCACTAGTGCTGACATGGGGACAATATAATACACCCCTAGTGCTGACATGGGGACAATATAATGCACTCCTAGTTCTGACATGGGGACAATATAATACACCCCTAGCGCTAACATGGGGATAATATAATACATCCCTAGTGATGACATGGGAACAATATAATAGTCTCCTAGTGCTGACATGGGGACAATATAATGCACTCCTAGTTCTGACATGGGGACAATATAATACACTCCTAGCGCTGACATGGGGACAATATAATACACAACTAGTGCTTATATGGGGACAATATAATAAACCCCTAGTGCTTATATGGGGATAATATAATATACCTCTAGTGCTGACATGGGGACAATGTAATACACCCCTAGTGCTGACATGGGGATAATATAATACACCCCTAGTGCTGACATGGGGACAATATAATACACCCCTAGTGCTGACATGGGGACAATATAATACACCTCTAGTGCTGACATGGGGACAATATAATACACTCCTAGTGCTGACAAGGGGACAATGTAATACACCCCTAGTGCTGACATGGGGACAATATAATACCCCCCTAGTGCTGACATGGGGACAATATAATACACCTCTAGTGCTGACATGGGGACAATATAATACACCCCTAGTGCTGACATGGGGGACAATATAATACACCCCTAGTGCTGACATGGGGACTGTCATGAGATGCAGGACACATGCAGGACACAGCAAAGATGGTACAACTCTATTTTATTGTAGAGCATGGAAACATACATCTGGTAGCATTGATTTCACTAACTAACTGCGACACAGACAACCGGACCTAAACCCCACCCCCAATCTGGTAACATCACTTCCTGCTCTCATCACATCTTCCCCCTTTTCAAAAGACAAAGCATACATTTTTTTTCATTTGAATATAAAAATTAACAAGGTATACAACAACAATTTTGTATAGAATATAACAAATAACAAGTTACAGAAAATATAAACAACATGAATTACATCCTGACTTAACCACCGGGGTAGACTACCCTAGTCCACAGTGACCATGGGATTATTCTGCCCATACTTCCAGTCACTGTTCTAACTAAAGTTAATCCCGATATCAGGCCGGAAGTTTCACCACTCTTCCGCTTGATGTAACTCTACATGAACTGTCCTCTGATACAGAAGAAGGTGATTGAGAGTCTGCTGGAGACAAAGACATAGCCCCGCTGTGATCTTGCTGAGGGGAAAGCACCCCTTTTAAAACAGGGGATCCCACCGGCGGTGGTACTGAGGCATCCAGTTCCAAACTCTCAGGTACAGGCTGAAGATGTTTTCGGTTACGCCGTGTAACTGTCCCTCCATCAGTAAGGACTACATAAGACCTTGGTTCTGAAGAGCGTCCAATTACCGTAGCAGGCTTCCATTTCTTCTCATCATCCAGTTTAATTCTGACACTTTGCCCCGCATTCAGCTCCTGCAAGGGCCTCACAGAATGTCTCCTGTTGTAGAAGAAACAATAGCCCCTTTTTGCCTCTTCATCCCTCCTAAGGAATTTGTCCTGAGGAATAGAGCTAATAGGCTGGAAGATACCCACAGAGGGTAAGGTGGTGTGTATCTGGCGTCCTAGCATCAACTGTTCCGGGCTAAACCCTGTGGCTTGAATGGGAGTCGCCCTATAGGACAAGAGGGCTAGGTACGGCTCAGATTGCTTTAAAATGAAATTTGTTGTTTGAACTGCCCTTTCAGCCATTCCGTTGGCCTGCTGGTAATGTGGACTTGACGTGGAATGTATAAAATCATATCCCTGCTGAAAGAACTGAACTCTGTGGAATCGAACTGCATTCCGTTATCACTCACCAGCTCCATTGGTATGCCCCACCGGGCGAACAAGCTCTTGAGACGAGTGATAAAGGCTTGACTTGTAATTTCATTCAAAGGTGCAATTTCCAAATACCTGGAATAGTAGTCGATCACGTCTAAGAACTTTTTCCTGTGCAGTTCGCACAAATCAGCAGCTATTTTCTGCCACGGGCCTGCAGGCAGCGGAGTAGAAATCAAGGGCTCCCTTCTCTGAGTAGGCCGGCATTCCTGGCAAAAGGCACATTTAGACACATAGCTTGCAATGTCGGAAATGATTCCAGGCCACCATACAGCCATAGCTGCCCTTTCTCTGCACTTTGTAATGCCTAAGTGGCCATCTCCTGCCGCATGCTAACAGGAATAACAATGTGATCAGTCTCCAGACTAAATTTCTCTAAACCCACTAGGTAACGCTGAAAGCGCTCACAGGCCCAAACTGCAGCCAGGCACTCTTTCTCAATTTGGGCCTATTTTGACTCGGCAGCAATCAGTGTACGGGAACAGTAGGCAATGGGCTGTAGTTTGTTTTCATACAGCTGCAGGAGGGCAGCCCCTAAACCATAACTGCTTGCATCAGCACTAACCACAGTCTTTTTGGAAGGGTCGTAGAACCCGAACACTGGGGCAGACCCCAGCAGGGACTTGACCTGCATAAAAGATTCTTCCTGTGAAGGTCCCCAGACCCAGGCAACATCTTTCGTTAGCAACTCTGTGATAGGGTGTAGTATTGTAGATAAATCTGGAAGGAACCTGCCCACATAATTTACAAGGCCCAATATTTGTCTCAGCTCATGTACATCAGAAGGATTTTTCATCTGTTCAATAGCACACATTTTCTCGGGGTCTGGCTTGATGCCATCCCCATTGATGATATGCCCAAAGTAACATAACTCAGTTTTCCCAAAATGGCATTTCTCTTTGTTTAGCTTCAGCCCGGACACTCTGATAGTCTGCAGCACACAGCTTAATCGCTGATCATGTTCCTCCAACGTAGACCCATACACTAAGATGTCGTCCATGACGACTGCCGTGCCCACATGGTCTCTTAGGAGAGAACTCATTTCTCTCTGGAAGATTTCAGGAGCAGAGGATATCCCGAAGGGGAGTCTGCAAAAACAAAACCGACCTACTGGTGTAATGAAGGTAGTCAGTTTGTGGCACTTTGTATCTAGAGGTATCTGCCACTGCCAGAAGCCACTAGAAGCATCCAATGTAGAGAAGAACTTCGCCCCCGCCAATTTCGGAGCTATGTCTTCCAGTGTTGGCAGCACATATCTCTCTCTTCACCGCCTCATTCAGCCTTTTCAAGTCTATGCAGATGCGTACCTTCCCGTTCTTCTTCGCAACGGGCACAATGGGGGCACACCAGTCAGTTGCTTCAACAACCTCTTCAATAACCCCCATATTCTTCATATGCAGAAGCTCCTTCTCCACTTTAGGCATGAGTGGGAAAGGAATTCTATGGGGAGTGGTAATTATGTATGGGACTGCGTCACCTTTAAGTGATATATGGACTGGGTTGCAATTCAGTAGGCCCAATTCGCCAAACATATCTTCTGAAATCTCATTCACTCTGGCCACTAGGCCCAAACCACAGGCTGCTTTTCTGCTCAATAAGTTGTTAACACACTGACCTCTAATCACATGCACCCACATGGTGAATTTCCTCTGCTTGTACTCGCAGCTGGCAAGAAATATCCCCACACAATCAATGCGGCCACCAGGACTATGGACTTTTGTTGTAACTTTTGTCAGCTGGGGCTGTCAAGGCAGTTTTATGAACGCTGCAAGAGACATTACAGTGATGTCTGCTCCTGTGTCAATCTTAAAGGCAACTTTGGCACCAATTACAGTAAGGGTAACCTTCCAATCATCCTCTGAACCCGTCCGTTCAATAACAGGCCCCACAAAGGACACTTCTTGACCCTCCTGGTCGCTATCCACCTGCATCTCCTTAATATATTCAGTCTTACACACCACTTCAAAATGGCCCATCCTGTTACATTTTCTACATCTTTTGTCTTTAGCAGGGCATATGACACTCTGATCATTGGCACGGTTGCACCGTGTGCATCGGGCATGCTGGGCCCATCCACTTCTGGGCCTATTGCCCTAGGTCTACCGCTCACTGTACCTTTCACTGGCAGCTCTCCTGAACTGCTGCACTTCATCCACAATACTCTCAGACCTCAGATCAGCACTTTGCATTTTCACCAGTTCACTCTGGCGGGCCATCCTAATAGCCCCATCTAATGTTAAATCAGACTCTAACTGCAGCTTCAGTGAGACTTCAGCATCTGCAATTCCAATAACTATTCTGTCTCTAATTTGCTCTTCTTTAGCAACACCAAACTCACAGAATTCAGCTAGTTCATACAGGCTGCATACAAATGACTCCACAGATTCTCCCACATGCTGAGCACGTTTGTGATAACAAGCCCTCTCATGAATCACATTTCTTTTAGGCACTAAGTTTATTCATAACTATTTCAAAGTCAAATTCTTCCCCTTCTTGGAAAGTAAAAGCATTGAACACTGGCTCCACATCTTTCCCCATAGAGTATAAAAGAGAATTAACTTGTACTTCACCACTCTCCTTGTCCAGCTTGGAAGCAATCCTGAAGCGCTGAAACCGCTGACACCATGTGGGCCAAGCTGCAGGCTGAGAGAAATCAAAAGGCTCAAGTGGGGTAAACTTTGACATTGTCATCGATCAGGAAAAGAAGTGCAGGCAAGAACTTCTGACACCATGTCATGAGATGCAGGACACATGCAGGACACAGCAAAGATGGTACAACTCTATTTTATTGTAGAGCATGGAAACATATATCTGGTAGCATTGATTTCACTAACTAACTGCGACACAGACAACCAGACCTAAGCCCCACCCCCAATCTGGTAACGTCACTTCCTGCTCTCATCACAGGGACAATATAATACACTCCTAGTGCTGACATGGGGACAATATAATACACCCCTAGTGCTGACATGGGGACAATATAATACACCACTAGTGCTGACATGGGGACAATATAATAAACCCCTAGTGCTGACATGGGGACAATATAAAACACACCTAGTGCTGACATGGGGACAATATAATACACCCCTAGTGCTGACATGGGGACAAAATAAAACACCCCTAGTGCTGACATGGGGACAAAATAAAACACACCTAGTGCTGACATGGGGACAATATAATGCACACCTAGTTCTGATATGGGGCAATATAATACATCCATAGTGCTGACATGGGGACAATATAATACACCCCTAGTGCTTACATGGGGACAATATAATGCACTCCTAGTGCTGACATGGGGACAATATAATACACCCCTAGTGCTGACATGGGGACAATATAATACACTCATAGTGCTCACATGGGGATAATATAATAAACCCCTAGTGCTTATATAGGGACAAAACAATACTGCAGTTCCTATCGATAAAGAAGATACATTTCCTGTATTTTTAGCAGCATTTACAACTTATATAATAGATAAGTTAAACAGCTATTTCTTTCATGTAATTGGCAAGAGTCCATGAGCTAGTGACGTATGGGATATACAATCCTACCAGGAGGGGCAAAGTTTCCCAAACCTCAAAATGCCTATAAATACACCCCTCACCACACCCACAATTCCGTTTTACAAAATTTGCCTCCTATGGAGGTGGTGAAGTAAGTTTGTGCTAAGATTTCTACGTTGATATGCGCTTCTCAGCATTGTTGAAGCCCGATTCCTCTCAGAGTACAGCGAATGTCAGAGGGACGTGAAGGGAGTATCACCTATTGAATACGATGATTTCCCTAATGGGTTCTCTGTTATCGGTCGTAGAGATTCATCTCCTACCTCCCTTTTCAGATCGACGATATACTCTCAATTTACCATTACCTCTACTGATAACTGTTTTAGTACTGGTTTGGCTATCTGCTATATGTGGATGGGTGTCTTTTGGTAAGTATGTTTTTTATTACTTAAGACACCTCAGCTATGGTTTGGCACTTTATGCATTTATATAAAGTTCTAAATATATGTATTGTACTTATATTTGCCATGAGTCAGGTTCATGTATTTCCTTCTGCAGACTGTCAGTTTCATATTTGGGGAATATAAACATTTTTTTTTTAAGAAATTTTTTTCTTACCTGGGGTTTAGTCTTTTTTTCAATAGACTATTTCTTGCATCAAATGCTAAACTTTATTGCATCATTCTTGGCGCGAAAATATTTTTGGCGCGAAAAAATATGTCTATGACGCAACTTCGTCATTTACGGCGTCATACTTGACGCCGAGACCTTTCACACGGTTGCGTCAGTGACGCGAGTGTGTCATTTCCGGTTATTTTTTCATTAAACTTTTTCATTATTTCAATACCCCATTGATGTTTGCCTCTTGCCTTTTTCTCTATCAGAGGGCTATGCTATTTGCATTTTTTCCCATTCCTGAAACTGTCATATAAGGAAATAGATAATTTTGCTTTATATGTTGTTTTTTCTCTTACATTTTGCAAGATGTCTCACTTTGATCCTGCCTCAGAAGTTTCTGCTGGAACATTGCTGCCTGACATCAGTTCTACTAAAGCTAAGTGCATTTGTTGTAAAATTGTAGAAATTATTTCGCCGAATGTCATTTGTAATAGTTGTCATGATAAACTTTTACATGCAGATAGTGTATCCATCAGTAATAGTACATTGCCAGTTGCAGTTCCTTCAACTTCTAATGTGCATGATATACCTGTAAATTTTAAAGAATTTGTTTCTGATTCTATCCTGAAGGCTTTGTCTGCATTTCCACCTTCTAATAAACGTAAAAGGTCTTTTAAAACTTCTCATTTAGTTGATGAAATTTCCAATGACCAAAAACATAATAATTTATCCTCTTCTGATGAGGATATATCTGATACAGAAGATCCTTCCTCAGACATTGACACTGACAAATCTACTTATTTATTTAAAATAGAGTATATGCGTTCTTTATTGAAAGAAGTGTTAATTACTTTGGATATTGAGGTAACCAGTCCTCTTGACGTTCAGTCTAATAAACGTTTAAATGCTGTTTTTAAACCTCCTGAGGCTATTTCTGATATGATTTCTAAGGAATGGAATAAGCCAGGTACTTCTTTTATTCCTTCTTCAAGGTTTAAAAAATTGTATTGGGGCTATTTCTACTCTTGCTAAACGTACCACTATTCCTATGGAAGTGTAATGTTTCTTAATATCTGAAATAGAGTGAGGTTTAAGTCTGGACCACAGCTGCTGAGATTAATGTGAGTGGTGTAGCAAGGATAATAGTGGGTGGTAACATAAATCACATTCTATGCAATGTGAGAACCCGCATATTATCTCAGCTGTTTCATATGTGGTAAACAATGCTGCTGTTATTCTAAGGCTGCTACCTGTGGTTCTGTTTCACAACTTATGCAGCAAAAATAAAGACAGCATAAATACCAAAGTGAGTGGTTAACATATTGAGGTAAGTTATATGTTATGTAATGATATATGGTAAGATAAGACAATTCTGGAACTATGAATTAGTGAGCGCTAGATAAAACAATCAATAGGCAGGTTATGTCCATAGATGTTATAGGCACATTCAGATTTATGAAGGAGAAAGGCACAAAAAAGTTTGTTGGTATATAGATATAAAATATATTTGATTACTCAGGAGTATGCTGACGATGCAAAGGCAAGATTACCTGATTAAAGGTAGAACGGATGCAAACACGTCTGTTTGGTAGCAGAGATCCGTAGGAATGGAGGAGCTGCAGCGTGGAGATGGCATGTGACGTCACCGCAAGAGTTCCGATCTGAAGAACAGCTGACAGGCCGCAAAGCGTAGTCAGATCTGTATATAGAGCAAGAGCTTAGGGAAGCTAGACGTCAGAATGAGGCTAAGGAGAAGACTGTAGATGAGATACGACGGTCATATACCAAGCAATGTGGGAGGTGAGAGGAGGCTTTTTATAGAGGTGTAGAGTCTATGTTACTTAAAGGTACAGTAATATGGTACATAGTTATATATCCATAGCATAAGGAAGGAGATCATGAAAGGAAGATAGTACTTCCTTTAAGGATCCTTTAGATAGGAAGCTTGAATCTTATCTAAGGAAGGCCTATTTATATCAACTTTCTGGTTGGAGAATTTACTGCAACAGGAATTGGATTCTGACTTATCTAGCATTATTTGCTTGCTGCAATATGCTAATCATTTTATTTGTGATGCCATTTTTGATATTATCAAAATTGGTGTTAGATCCATGTCTTTAGCTATATTAGCTTGAAGAGCTTTGTGGCTTAAATCTTGGAATGCTGATATGACATCTAAATCTAGATTACTATCTCTTTCCAAGGTAATAATTTATTTGGTTCTCAGTTGGATTCTATTATTTCAACTGTCACTGCGGGAAAGGCAGTTTTTCTGCCTCAGGATAAAAAACCTAAGGGTAAATCTAAGGCTTCTAACCATTTTCGTTCATTTTGTCAGAATAAGGAACAAAAACTCAATCCTCCCCCCAAGGAATCTGCTTCCAATTGGAAGCATTCCTCAAATTGGAATAAATCCAAGCCATTTAGGAAACCAAAGTCAGCCCCTAAGTCCGCATGAAGGTGCGGCCCTCATTCCAGCTCAGCTGGTAGGGGGCAGATTAAGGTTTTTCAAGGATATTTGGATAAAATCTGTCTAAAATCAATGGATTCAGAGCATTGTCTCTCAAGGGTATCGAATAGGATTCAGAGTAAGACCTCCTGTGAGAAAAAATTTTCTCTCACGTATCCCAGCAAATCCAGTAAAAGCTCAGGCTTTTCTGAAGTGTGTTTCAGACCTGGAGTCTTCAGGGGTAATCATGCCAGTTCCTTTTCAGGAACAAGGTTTGGGGTTTTATTCAAATCTATTTATTGTCCCAAAAAAGGAAAATGTATTCAGACCAGTTCTGGATCTGAAAATTTTGAATCGTTATGTAAGAGTACCAACTTTCAAGATGGTGACTATAAGGACTATTCTGCCTTTTGTTCAGCGAGGACATTATATGTCCACAATAGACTTGCAGGATGCATACCTTCATATTCCGATTCATCCCGAACATTATCAGTTTCTGAGATTATCTTTTCTAAACAAGCATTACCAATTTGTTGCTCTTCCATTTGGCCTAGCAACAGCTCCAAGAATCTTTTCAAATGTTCTGGGTGCCCTACTCTCTGTAATCAGAGAACAGGGTATTGCGGTGTTTCCTTATTTGGACGATATCTTGGTACTAGCTCAGACTTTACGTACTGCAGAATCTCACACAAATCAACTAGTGTTGTTTCTTCGGAAACATGGTTGGAGGATCAATTTACCAAAAAGTTTCTTGATTCCTCAGACAAGGGTCACCTTTTTAGGCTTCCAGATAGATTCAGTGTCCATGACTCTGTCTCTAACAGACAAGAGATGTTTAAAATTGGTTGCAGCTTGCCAACACCTTCAGTCTCAGTCATTCCCTTCAGTGGCTATGTGCATGGAAGTTTTAGGTCTCATGATTGCAGCATCGGACGCGATCCCCTTTGCTCGTTTTCACATGAGACCTCTACAGCTTTGTATGCTGAACCAATGGTGCACAGATTATACAAAGATATCACAATTAATATCCTTAAATCCCAATGTACGACACTCTCTGACGTGGTGGATAGATCACCATCGTTTAGTTCAAGGGGCTTCTTTTGTTCGGCCAACCTGGACTGTGATCACAACAGATGCGAGTCTTTCAGGTTGGGGAGCTGTTTGGGGATCTCTGACAGCACAAGGGGTTTGGAAATCTCAAGAGGCGAGATTACCAATAAATATTTTAGAACTCTGTGCAACTCTCAGAGCTCTTCAGTTTTGGCCTCTGTTAAAGAGAGAACCGTTCATTTGTTTTCAGACAGACAATATCACAATAGTGGCATATGTCAATCATCAGGGTGGGACTCACAGTCCCCAAGCTATGAAAGAAGTATCTCGGATACTTGCTTGGGCGGAATCTAGCTCCTGTCTAATCTCTGCGGTGCATATCCCAGGTGTAGACAATTGGGAGGCGGATTATCTCAGCCACCAGACTTTACATCCAGGCGAGTGGTCTCTCCATCCAGATGTATTTTCTCAGATTGTTCAGATGTGGGGTCTTCCTGAGATAGATCTCATGGCCTCTCATCTAAACAAGAAACTTCCCAGATACCTGTCCAGGTCCAGGGATGTTCAGGCGGAAGCAGTGGATGCGCTGACACTTCCTTGGTGTTATCATCCTGCTTACATTTTCCCGCCTCTAGTTCTCCTTCCAAGAGTGATCTCCAAAATCATCATGGAACAATCATTTGTGTTGCTGGTGGCTCCAGCATGGCCACACAGGTTTTGGTATGCGGATTTGGTTCAGATGTCCAGTTGCCCGCCTTGACCACTTCCGTTACGGCCAGACCTACTATCTCAAGGTCCGTTTTTCCATCAGGATCTCAAATCATTAAATTTGAAGGTATGGAAATTGAACGCTTAGTACTAAGTCATAGAGGTTTCTCTGACTCAGTGATTAATACTATGTTACAAGCTCGTAAATCTGTCTCTAGAAAGATTTATTATAGAGTTTGGAAGACTTACATTTCATGGTGTTCTTCTCATAAATTCTCCTGGCATTCTTTTAGAATTCCTAGAATTTTACAGTTTCTTCAGGATGGTTTGGATAAGGGTTTGTCTGCAAGTTCCTTGAAAGGACAAATCTCTGCTCTTTCTGTTTTATTTCACAGAAAGATTGCTATACTTCCTGATATACACTGTTTTGTACAGGCTTTAGTTCATATTAAGCCTGTCATTAAATCAATTTCTCCTCCTTGGAGTCTTAATTTGGTTCTGAAGGCTTTACAGGCTCCTCCATTTGAACCTATACATTCTTTGGACATTAAACTACTTTCTTGGAAAGTGTTGTTCCTTTTGGCCATCTCTTCTGCTAGAAGAGTTTCTGAGCTATCTGCTCTTTCTTGTGAGTCTCCTTTTCTGATTTTTCATCAGGATAAGGAAGTTTTGCGGACTTCTTTTCAATTTTTACCTAAGGTTGTGAATTCTAACAACATTAATAGAGAAATTGTTGTCCCTTCCTTATGTCCTAATCCTAAGAATTCTTTGGAAAGATCCTTACATTCTTTGGATGTGGTAAGAGCTTTGAAATATTATGTGGAAGCTACTAAAGATTTCAGGAAGACTTCCAGTCTATTTGTTTTATTTTCTGGTCCTAGGAAAGGTCAGAAGGCTTCTGCTATTTCCTTGGCTTCTTGGTTGAAACTTTTGATTCATCAAGCTTATTTGGAGTCGGGTCAGACCCCGCCTCAGAGAATTACAGCTCATTCTACTAGATCAGTCTCCACTTCGTGGGCTTTTAAGAATGAAGCTTCAGTTGATCAGATTTGCAAAGTGGCAACTTGGTCCTCATTGCATACATTTACTAAATTCTACCGTTTTGATATATTTGCTTCTTCGGAAGCAGATTTCGGTAGAATAGTTCTTCAGGCAGCTGTTTCAGTTTGATTCTTCTGCTTTTGATTTAAGTTTTTTCTTTCAGTTATGAAAACAAACTTATTTTTTTGGGTTGTGGATTATTTTTTTCAGTGGAAAATGGCTGTTTTTATTTTATTCCCTCCCTCTCTAGTGACTCTTGAATGGAGATCCACATCTTGGGTATTGCTATCCCATACGTCACTAGCTCATGGACTCTTGCCAATTACATGAAAGAAAACATAATTTATGTAAGAACTTACCTGATAAATTCATTACTTTCATATTGGCAAGAGTCCATAAGGCCCACCCTTTTTTATGGTGGTTATGATTTTTTGTATAAAGCACAATTATTTCCAAAATTTCTTTTGTTGATGCTTTCTACTCCTTTCTTTATCACCCCACTGCTTGGCTATTCGTTAAACTGAATTGTGGGTGTGGTGAATGGTGTATTTATAGGCATTTTGAGGTTTGGGAAACTTTGCACCTCCTGGTAGGATTGTATATCCCATACGTCACTAGCTCATGGACTCTTGCCAATATGAAATGAATTTATCAGGTAAGTTCTTACATAAAATATGTTATTTTATGGTTTCAGTGACATTTTTTGTCTGTTTACGTGATATATTTTTAATATTTACATTCTTGTGCATGTTGGGTTCATATGTTAAAGAAACCACATACATTTTAATTTAAAAACGTTTAAAGTTTATTATTAAGTGCAAATCTCATTTATATAATGATAATATGTACAATTTAAATACAGTAATCTAAATGGCCATTTATTACTGCAATTAAACGGAAGACAAGATTTATCTATACTATAATTGCGTTTGTAATGTCCGTCGCCGTCGGCAATTGCGCACGCATCCTCAAAGGAATAGGGGCAGCCAACAGAATGTTTGCTGCGTGCGCAGCCAATAGAATTCTGCATCCAGGTGGATTCCGAAAATGGCAGGGTGGTGAAAGAATCCACCTTTCACCACCCTGCCATTTTCGGAATCCACCGGGATGCAGCGAAGGCAAACGTTGCATTAAAAAAAAAAAATGGCCACAATGAGTATAAAAAAAACAACAACCACACGCAATGAAAAAAACACCTAACTGCCCGCAATAAGTATTTATAAAATAAACCTAACCACCCGCACAAAGTATTAAGAAAAAAAACAACAACTACCTAATAAAATTATTAACCCCTAAATCCGCAAACTCCAACATCGCAAATTACCTAATACATCTATTAACCCCTAATCTGCCAACCCCCACAACGCATTAAACCTAATTTTCCTATTAACTCCTACACCGCCAACCCCCACAACGCAAAAAACGAATTTAATGAGTAAGCCCCGTAACTTAACACCCCCTACATTAACCTCTTAACTACAATAAAAAATAAATTACTACATTACAATAAAAAATACAATAAAATTACATTACATTAATGTAATTACAGAAAATAAAAAAACGCTAACATTACAGAAAATAATAAACAACACTATCCAAAATAAAAAAAATAAACCTAATCCCTATGAAAATAAAAAAGCCCTCCAAAATAAACCCCCCCACTAATCTAATGCTAAACTACTAATAGCCCTTAAAAGGGCTAGCTCTTTTACATTACAAATCAACCAAGTCCCCCCTAACAGTAAAATCCCCCCAACCACCAACCCCCCAAAATAAAAAAAACTAACACTACTAAACCTAATCTACCATTGCCATGAAAAGGGCATTTGTATGGACATTGCCCTTAAAAGGGCATTCAGCTCTTTTTCACTGCCCTTAAAAGGGCATTCAACTCTTTTGAGATTTGTCCCCAAAAAAAGCTAATTTTAAAAAAAAACAAAAAAAACAACTAACACTAAAGCCCCAAATAGGTACTCATGATTTTAGAAGTCCGACGAAGAATGTCTTCTTCCAGGCAGGTCCATCATCTTCATCCACAGCGAAGGTGGCGAGGAGCGGAGGTCCGGAGCGGTCTTCCCAGAAGTGGCGATCCTCTGCGGCAGTCATCGGCGGCGGTCCTCCGCAAAGGCGTGGCGGTTCCTCTTCATGCGATTGTCCGCCGCACACTGAAAAAAGAATTCAAGGTACCCAATATTTATTGGGGTACCTTGAATTCCTATTGGTTGAAATGTTCAAAATCAGCTAACAGGATGAGAGCTACTGAAATCTTATTGACTGATTTGAACAGCCAATAGGATTTCAGTAGCTCTCATTCTATTGGCTGTTTTGCAAAATTCAGGAGCCAATAGAATGAGAGCTATTGAAATCTTATTGGCTGATTTGAACAGCCAATAGGATTTTAGTAGCTCTAATCCTATTTGCTGTTTTGAAAAATTCAGCCAATAGGAATGCAAGGTACCCCAAATTGATTGCGGTACCTTGCATTCAATATTCAGTATACCACGGACATCGGATGAAGACTAGAGGAGCCTCCATGTCGCCGAGGACCGCTGCTGCCGAGGACCGCTGACTACGCCACAAATGAACACCGCCAAGGATCGCCACCTCTGGGAAGACCCCTTCAGACCTCTGCTCCGCGCTGCCTTCACTGTGGATGAAGATGATGGAACCGTCTGGAAGAAGACCTTCTCCGCCGGACTTCTGAAACCGTGAGTACCTATTTGGGGCTTTTTTTGTTACTTTTTTTTTCTTTTTTGGGGGGGTTGTTTTTTTAGATTAGGGATTTTGGGGGGCAAATCTCAAAAGAGCTGAATGCCCATACAAATGACCTTTTCAGGGTAATGGGTAGATTAGGTTTATTAGTGTTAGTTTTTTTTTATTTGGGGGGGTTTGGTGGGTGGGGGGTTTTACTGTTAAGGGGGACTATGTTTATTTTTAATGTAAAAGAGCTGTTAAACTTAGAGCAATGCCCTACAAAAAGCCATTTTAAGGGCTATTGGTAGTTTAATATTAGATTAGGAGGTGTTTTTATTTTGGGGGGGATTTTTTTATTTTAATAGGGGTATTAGTTTAGGTTTAATTTTATTATTTTTGATAGCTTTATTTTTTCTGTATTTCTATTTTTATTTTTTGTAGCTTTAGGGGGTTGTATTTTCAACCCATAGACTGCCCTCTGGGCAGGTTTATCAACTAGTTAATTTTAATTGTAATCAAAATAACATAGAATTATTCAGTGCAGAGATTAATAAAAGGGACATGAAACCCAAACATTTTCTTTCATGATTCAGATAGAGAATATAATTTTAAAAAAGTCCCCAATTTGCTTCTATTATTGAATTTGCTTTGTTCTCGTTTGCTGAAGAGATATGTAGATAGGTAGCGTGCATGTGTGTAGAGCACAACATGACAGGAAATGGTGCTGCTATCTAGTGCTCTTACTAATATATAATAGTGTTGCAAATCTGCTGCCGTATAGTGTTACAGACACGTGCACACTCCTGAGCTTTCCTTTCAGCTCTTCAACAAAGGATAGCAGGAAAACAAAAGAAATGGCAATAAAAGTAAATTGGAAAGTTGTTTAAAATGGTATGTTCCATCTGAAAGAACCATTTTAGGTTTTATGTCCCTTTGATAGTATTAGATGAGTGAAAAAGCTGCAAATCAATTGCTGTCTCTGGCGATGCCGAATAAATGATCTCTCATGATTTACTATGTTTTTATCAGGGAGCTAACATTCTGATTCCAGTAATAAAATAACGTCCGCGCTAACAGGAGGCTTAGCGCTCGGCTCCCAGAACCTGCACTAAAGCTGGCGCAGATCCTGGGAACCAAAAGCATTAAAGGGACACTGTACCCAAAAATTTTCTTTCGTGATTCAGACTGAGCATAAAATTTTAAGCAACTTTCTAATTTACTCCTATTATCAAATTTTCTTCATTCTCTTGGTATCTTTATTAGAAATGCAAGAATGTAAGTTTAGATGCCGGCCCATTTTTGGTGAACAACCTGGGTTGTCCTTGCCGATTGGTGGATACATTCATCCACCAATAAAGTCCAGAGTACTCAAACCAAAAAAAAGCTTAGATACCTTCTTTTTCAAATAATGATAGCAAGAGAACGAAGAAAAATTGATAATAGGAGTAAATTAGAAAGTTGCTTAAAATTGCATGCTCTTTCTGAATTACAAAAGAAAAAATTTGGATACAGTGTCCCTTTAAGCCAGGTGTAAGCACGTCCGAGGCAAGAAGAGTATCAGATTAGCGCACTCTAGAGCACACTAAAGTGCGTATTTGTAGCTACACCTGTAGCTTCGATAATTTACATTCATTTAACCAAAACGACTGTAAATGTTTAACAAAAAATTCCTTTTCGTTTTGATTTAAACAAAATAAAAACCAAATAGTTGAGGCAACGAATGTTCGGGAAAACAAATTTCCTTGAATATCCAAAATGAAAATATCATCTGAAACTACATTTTCTGGCCTCAACCTGTCTACAATATAATGCAAATTCTAACAAACAGAAATCTACACGCCTGTTTTTTGTGGGGTTTTTTGTTTGTTTTTTATAGATAATAAGTGTAAAATACTAGATTCAAGGGGGCCAATTTATCAAGAAGTTATGAAGCAGCGGTCTAAAAAACCTCTGCTCCATAACTTGTCCGCCTGCTCTGAGGCCGCGGACAGAAATCAACCCTATCGAATACGATTCGGTTGATTGACACCCCCTGCTAGCGGCCGCAAATCTGCAGGGGCAGCATTGCACCATCAGTTCACAAGAACTGCTGGTGCAATGATGAATGCCGACAGCGTATGCTGTCAGCATTTATCGATGTGCAGCGGACATTGTGCGCTACATCGTATTATGTCCGCTCGCACTATAGTAAATCTACCCGCAGGATTATTAGACAAAATGTCAGTGATTTGGGATTTTATATACAGTATCTTCATTCATGTATATGTAAATAAATGTTACACTTCTGGTGGGAGCCTCTTGTATTTTGCATGTTAAAAGTAGTGTGTGTGTCTACATACATATTTATGTATTTATATGTGTATATATGTATTTACAGAGTATAGCAGTTAATATTGGTATGCATGTATGTATATATACTGTATATTTACATGTTTGTACATAAGTATTTATGTATTTATATGTGTATATATGTATTTACAAAGTATAGCAGTTAATATTGGTATGCATGTATGTATATATACTGTATATTTACATGTTTGTACATAAGTATTTATGTATTTATATGTGTATATATGTATTTACAAAGTATAGCAGTTAATATTGGTATGCATGTATGTATATATACTGTATATTTACATGTTTGTACATAAGTATTTATGTATTTATATGTGTATATATGTATTTACAAAGTATAGCAGTTAATATTGGTATGCATGTATGTATATATACTATGTATATATACTGTATATTTACATGTTTGTACATAAGTATTTATGTATTTATATGTGTATATATGTATTTACAAAGTATAGCAGTTAATATTGGTATGCATGTATGTATATATACTGTATATTTACATGTTTGTACATAATTATTTATGTATTTATATGTGTATATATGTAGTTACAGACAAACAGTTAATTGCAGAGTATAGCAATTAATATGTGAATGTATATATATATATATATATATATATGAATGTACATACATATTAATGTATTTATATACTTATACATGTATTTAAAGACATAGGGATAGCATGCAAAGAGAAAACACACCAGCGCCTGAAATAGGCTGTTATACCCAAGGACCACAGAGTCAATATATAGATAAAGAAAAATATATATTTATTACTGGATTAATATGGGACAAAAATAAAAGAATTTAGATATCCTCCCTATATCTAAACGACTAAAATAGAAACAGGTTGGCCAACCTTTAAAACTAATATTTAAACAATTGATAAGAGTGTCTATAAGTTCATATATAAAACATATGTAAAAGCTATGTATAAAAGTTATCTAAGCATAAAGGAATGAATTTAAAGGGAATGAAATTTAGCAACACATAGCGATAAACCGTGATATAACATATAACTAAATATAGAGTAAAAATAGCTAAACAATCGATTCTGTGCACAGAACACTAACAGACCTAATAAAAATAATAATATATAACATCAACTTCTGATCGTGGGTTAATTCAATTCAGGATGAGAGTCTATAAGTCTGTATTGTTATTTGTTCAAGTAACAGATTACTTCAGTGAATGACAGACGGATTAAACCTGTTCGGTTCTTGTTAACCCGTATAAAGTGCAGCTGAAAGGTACCTTTTTTGTAGATTATCCAGTTATGGCAACAATGTATATCCTCTAATAGAGGCTAAGCAAGGGTGATCCTTCCAATTTCTCCGAAGAAAGCCGATCGTGAAGCCGGTTAGATCCTCTTGGCGTTCTCCCGCTGTGAACCTGCAGAGTGCGCGCCTTCTCCTGAAGGGGCTCTGATTGGTCCTGGCTATTTTGGGGGGAGTAACCGCTCCCGATCAGGATACCGGCTCTACGGCTACAGTGGTATGTGATGTCCAAGACGTCCTATGCGTCCAATGCAGTCTCCTTGGTTAAATTACCCAGAGTTAAATTCCAAACTCAAAGCTAAGTTACAAAAAATAAAAAAATAAGTTACAAACATTTTAAAAATATTACAACAATTTTAAGCTACTTACACCTAATCTAAGCCCCCTAATAAAATAACAAACCCCCCCAAAATAAAAAAATGCCCTACCCTATTCTAAATTAAATAAAGTTCAAAGCTCTTTTACCTTACCAGCCCTTAAAAGGGCCATTTGTGGGGGCATGCCCCAAAAAGTACAGCTCTTTTGCCTGTAAAAGAAAAATACAACCCCCCCAACATTAAAACCCACCACCCACATACCCCTAATTTAACCCAAACCCCCCTTACAAAAACCTAACACTAATCCCCTGAAGATCATCCTACCTTGTCTTCACTCAGCCGAGCAGCGATGGAACCGAAGTGGACATCCGGAGCGGAAGAAGTTAATCCTCCAAGCGGCGCTGAAGAAATCTTCCATCCGATGAAGTCATCATCCAGGCGGCGCTGAAGAAAAGTCTTCGATCCGGCCGATGTCATCTTCAAAGAGGTGCTGAAGAGGTCTTCTATCCGGGCGATGTCATCTTCCAAGCCGGGTCTTGAATCTTCCTCCCGCAGAACCTCCTTCTTCACCGACGGACTACGACGAATGAAGGCTCCTTTAAGGGACGTCATCCAAGATGGCGTCCCCTCAATTCCGATTGGCTGATAGGATTCTATCAGCCAATCGGAATTAAGGTAGGAAAAATCTGATTGGCTGATGGAATCAGCCAATCAGATTCAAGTTCAATCCGATTGGCTGATCCGATCAGCCAATCAGATTGAGCTCGCGTTCTATTGGCTGATCGGAACAGCCAATAGAATGCGAGCTCAATCTGATTGGCTGATTGGACTTGAATCTGATTGGCGGGAGGAAGATTCAAGACCCGGCTTGGAAGATGACATCGCCCGGATAGAAGACCTCTTCAGCGCCTCTTTGAAGATGACATCGGCCGGATCGAAAGACTTTTCTTCAGCGCCGTATTGGATGATGACTTCATCGGATGGAAGATTTCTTCAGCGCCGCTTGGAGGATTAACTTCTTCCGCTCCGGATGTCCACTTCGGTTCAATCGCTGCTCGGCTGAGTGAAGACAAGGTAGGATGATCTTCAGGGGATTAGTGTTAGGTTTTTGTAAGGGGGGTTTGGGTTAGATTAGGGGTATGTGGGTGGTGGGTTTTAATGTTGGGGGGGGTTGTTATTTTCTTTTACAGGCAAAAGAGCTGTACTTTTTGGGGCATGCCCCCACAAATGGCCCTTTTAAGGGCTGGTAAGGTAAAAGAGCTTTGAACTTTATTTAATTTAGAATAGGGTAGGGCATTTTTTTATTTTGGGGGGGTTTGTTATTTTATTAGGGGGCTTAGATTAGGTGTAAGTAGCTTAAAATTGTTGTAATATTTTTAAAATGTTTGTAACTTATTTTTTTATTTTTTGTAACTTAGCTTTTTTTATTTTTTTGTACTTTAGTTAGTTTATGTAATTGTATTTAATTGTAGTTATTTGTAGGTAGTTTATTTAATTAATTTAATGATAGTGTAGTATTAGGTTTAATTGTAACTTAGGTTAGGATTTATTTTACAGGTCATTTTGTATTTCTTTTAGCTAGGTAGTTATTAAATAGTTAATAACTATTTAATAACTATTCTAACTAGCTAAAATAAATACAAAGTTACCTGTAAAATAAATATAAATCCTAAGATAGCTACAATATAATTATTAATTATATTGTAGCTATATTAGGGTTTATTTTACAGGTAAGTATTTATTTTTAAATAGGAATAATTTATTAAAGTATAGTGTAGTGTTAGGTGTAATTGTAACTTAGGTTAGGATTTATTTTACAGGTAAATTTCAGTTTATTTTAGCTAGGTAAGCTATTAAATAGTTAATAACTATTTAATAGCTATTGTACCTAGTTAAAATAAATTGAAAGTTACCTGTAAAATTAAAATAAATCCTAAGATAGCTAGAATATAATAATTATTTATATTGTGGCTATATTAGGGTTTATTTTATAGGTAAGTATTTAGTTTTAAATAGGATTAATGTAGTTAATAATAAAAATATTATTTAGATTTATTTAATTAATATTTAAGTTAGGGGGGGCGTTAGGGTTAGACTTAGGTTTAGGGGTTAATAATTTTATTACAGTGGCGGCGGTGTAGTGGGGGGCAGGATAGGGGTTAATAAATTTATTATAGGGGGCGACAGTGTAGGGGAGGCAGATTATGGGTTAATAAATTTATTATAGGTGACGACGGTGTAGGGGGGCAGGATAGGGGTTAATAGGTTTAATATAGGTTGCGGCGGGTTCAGGGAGCGGCGGTTTAGGGGTTAAACTATTTATTTAGTTGCGGAGAGGTGCGGGATCAGCAGGATAGGGGTTAATAACTTTATTATAGAGGGCGACGGTGTAGGGGGGGCAGGATAGGGGTTACTAGGTATACTGTAGGTGGCAGCGGTGTCCGGGAGCGGCGGTTTAGGGGTTAATACATTTATAAGAGTTGCGGCAGGGTCTAGGAGCGGCGGTTTAGGGGTTAGTAACTTTATTGAGTTGCGGGAGGCTCCGGGGCGCCGGTATAGGGATAGAACAGTGTAGTTTAGTGTGAGTGCTTAGTGACAGGCTAGCAATAAAGCTGGGAAAAAGCCGAAGAGCAGCGAGATCGGATGAGTGATAACTGTCACAGTCCGCTGCTCATCGCCCCGCGGCTTTTTGACAGCTTTATTTGATAACTTAGGCATATTTTTTCAGGTCCGCGGCGGCGAAGGTAAGCGAGCTTAGGCGGGCGTATTGGGCCGGCGAAACCAGAAAAGTAGACGGCTTGATAACTACCCCCCATAGATTCAATATAACGATAGAGAGAAACACGAAGAGGACACAGTAGTGTCCTCTCCAAGGAAAGACAGGGATTTCAGCACTCCAATAAATAACTATTTATAAGAAATATAGAAAAAACATCTAAACAATTAATTAAGATCCCCAAATGCTTTACCATGGTAGCTGGAACCTTTTTTTTACTATATTGGTGCTACCCTCTGGTAGGGGTGTTGTTTATTAATACAAATGTGTAAATAAGTTTAACATGTTATTGATATTTCACATGTACTTTCTTTGTTTGTATGACTAGAAGTATTAGGCATAGATCCTCAGGTATTTTTCTCATGATAACACATTTCCAACTAGTTTGGGTTATCCTCTGAGGGAGGTGTTGCCAATACTATCTTGTTCTTTAGTTATTTTGCATGGATACCCTTTTTCTATCCATGGTAGCAGATTCCTGTGTAATCACAGGGCTACACACTGGTTGGAGTGTTGCTAAATAACTTTTTATTACCTCTATCTAAGGTTAATAACCTGCATCGTAAGTAACTATTGTGAGCTGGCCAGCTTTTTCTATGTGTTTTTTATACTTTGAAACACTTTATATTTAAATCTATTTGCACTTATAATAAAATTTATTAATTAACTCTATATGTGTGGTTTGATTTAGGGGACCTGGCCGCCGACTAGTTCACGCTGAAGTGGGGAACACCTATCTCCAATATATTTAATTAATTGTTTAGATGTTTTTTCTATATTTCTTATAAATAGTTATTTATTGGAGTGCTGAAATCCCTGTCTTTCCTTGGAGAGGACACTACTGTGTCCTCTTCATGTTTCTCTCTATTGGTATAGTGAATCTATATATATAGATACTTACATGTGTGTACATATGTATTTATATGCGTATATATTTATTTACAGATATACAGTCAATTGCAGAGTATAGCAGTTAATATGTGTGCGTGTATATGTGTATATGTGTATATATATATATATATACTTACATGTGTGTACATATGTATTTATATGCGTATATATGTATTTACAGACATACAGCTAATTGCAGAGTATAGTAGTTAATGTGTAAAAACATATTATTTATGCTAGAAAGATGAGTAAACAAACATATAATATAATTATTGCACAAACACTATGGGTCAGGTTACAAGTTGCGCGCTAACAGTTGTGCTTAAGAGAAATCAGGTTTATCGCGGCTGCGTGCATCGGAAGCAGCGCAGGTATTACAAGTTGAAAGTAAATACGAACGCTTAATCACAATAATTTAACACATGTTAGGGAAGCACAATCAGAGCTCTGGTTAACTGTTATGCTCGAATAAAAAGTGTCATAAAGCACATCAAAAATACATTTAAAAGTACAATTACACTCATAATAACACTGTCTAATATATATATATATATATATATATATATATATATATATATATATATATATATATATATATATATAGACTTCACAATAACAGCAAACAAACAGGATTTCTTTAAGTGAGTCAAATTTATTGACGTTTCGGGGAGAAAACTTCCCCTTCCTCAGAACAGGCACCTTTGTCCCAAAGGGTCTTAATACACAACTAGATTGGCACTGTTATTTGTAGTTAGCTAGCCTATCTACATATAGTTCCATATATTCCTTTATTTTATCATACATATAGATATATCTTACGCTAATAGGATTCTATAGTCTTCTCTATTCTATGTCTATATACTTATCACTGAAACATACAATTATATAACAGAGATATAGCAAGTTCAGGTTTCCTCTTTACCATGGATATATAACCTCTTTTCCTGTTCTTACAAACTCTAGGAGTATTACACTCAGGATAGTGATAGCTGCTATATGTATTCTGTATCGATAGACCCCATATAGTTTTTCTAAGTTTAGGTTATTATGACTCCACTTTTGATAATAGATATGTCATAGCCACAAATGTTTTTCTAATTAGCTTTAGGGCTAGTCATATAATATCTCTAGGGTCTGGTATATACTGCAAGTGTCATCCTATCTGATATATTCTGATTCTTATTTTTAACTTACACACTTACCATAATTCACATATAAGATATACACAACAAGATAGTAACTGTCAGGGTGCTTTAAGGTAATTGTAAAAAATGCAAAAAAGAAGCACTCACTGGTCCATCTCCAACTGTGACAAACGAATTTAATTTAGTTTTAGTGACGTTTCGGGACAACAACAGTCCGTTCCTCTGACAAGTTAACAATGTGCAAAATCAGCCTTTAAATAGGCCCCAGATAACACTCCCCTCAAATCAGCCAATCCAGGCCGAATAGTAATCGCACCCCTTCAGTGACCAATGAAAATCAGTGACAGATCTCTACATAGTTATACTGTGAACATATCAAACAAAAACCTAAATAAAATCATACCCAGAATAATCTCTCATAGAGGTGATCATGCTCAAATCAGATATATGTTGAATGGCATATTATCGAAATCATGTAAGAACAAAAAATAAGCAAAAAAGCAAAAAACTTAGTGTTAACCTAGTGGCCAATCAGCATCTGTATTGCATCTAGTTCTGACACGTCATGCAAAGCAACCATGGCTTACTCCCCCTGTCACTAAGGACGCCCGGAGGAACAACGAATCAGATCAACCCTCCTCAATGTAATAGAAATGTTCACTCGTCCGATCTGTAAATTGCCAACTGATCAAGACTATAAAATAAATCATTATTATCACAGACCAGCACCCTCCAATGTATCACATAAACCTATCAAGCTCTAATCCGTAAAAAATATTATAGGGATAAAAATTGTTTATAGCAATAGAGATTTATAACTGAGAGCCGACCTTGACTGTGCCTCCTTTTTAGCACCGCTAACCAAATGATAACACCAAAATGATGACACCAAAGTAGTGGCCGACAGAATACAACCAACAATACCGCATGCATGTATCACATAACATCAGTGGGTCATCACCACCCGTGGCTATTATGCCGATTCGGATATAAATAAACAAGGTGTCCATGGCAACCAGAATAATATGATAGGACGCTATTATGGAGTAGGCGTGTATAAAGGCGTGTCAACAGGATACACAAAACAAAACAAACATAGTGTAATTCATTAATTGGAAACATCATAACTAAATCCTACTAATTGAAATAATAAAAAATAAATAAAAGTAATGGACCATCTTGGAAGCGTACCTAGAGACAAAAACATCCGCACCATCCAGTGTAAAATAACCGCACCATCTGGTGTAAATAAATACTGCAACCAAGGCAACAGAGGTTTATAATGGTCACAAACAATGAATAAAGAAATTAATATAAAAATGACTCCACAGAATAATAAACCATAGCACTCGCATAACAACACAAAACTAATAATCCATGTATAAAGTGACACAATCTAAAACATCAAGGTAGCAAATAAAATAATTTAGATATATTACACACTGGACAAATACCAACCGTGCATAAGATAACCATTAACCCTTAAAGCACATAGTTCCAACACCAGAATGACATGAAATGGGCATTGAATGTACTGTCAGATGATAATCCCATATATCAAACCTCCATAGCAGGGCAAAGCCATAGAGAAATACAGTTTGTTCATATCAATAGGCCAGAATAAGCCCAATTACACAAACGTTAGTAGCCACCTTGTCATAATGTGAACAGTCAAAAGTAACACAAGGAGGGCTAGGAACTGCCAAATATATCAGAAGGAGGGTATGAAAACCCCCAGAGAGACTAAAGACTGGGTAACAACTATATATATAGAACAGGTGATAAGACATGTGTATTAAAAATTACAGAATATAACATTTAAAAACAATATTGGCACATTGAGGACTAGTAAAGACTAAATCTAAGATATATGACATGGTATTATACAATTTATTTTTTTAAGTTTACCAGAACATAAAGAGTTACATGTTAACAATTTAACTATAGAAGAAAAACAAGCTCTCCAAGAACTAACACAGTGGCCAGATACTCAGATTAAACAAAGTGATAAAGATAGCAACATTGTCCTGTGGCCTACCCCTATGTACATAGAAGAAGCTAAAAGACAACTTAACAATAATAAGAACTATCTTAACCTCTTCAGTAATCCTACAGAATGTTTTCTTAAGCAATACAATACACTTATTAGCTCAGCACTCTCTGAAGGTATAATTGATAATACATAGTTCAAATTCCTGGAGACTAAACAACCTAAAATAGCAACTCTATACCTATTACCCAAGATTCATAAAAACTTGTCATGTCCTCCGGGAAGACCAATTGTCTCGGGTATAGGATCTAACAGCAGGAGCGAGCTGCATTTAATGTTATTGCGCGGTCGGGCTGGGCTGTGACTAAACAGCTGGCTCGATGTGCTCTGAAGAAAAACCAGACCCGCTCAGTAGAGCACAGAGGGCGGGTCTGGAAAACCCTCTTAATTTATTAAAAATACCGGAGACGTTATATAATAAAAAACTTGCACTAATATAATGTTATATAATTCTGCCTATGTGCAGAATTATATAACATTATTTTTTTAGGTTTACTGGCCCTTTAAATATGTTAAAAAGCATCCAATTTGTCTTTGAAATGTTTGCATTTTTTTGTCTGATTGGCTGCTGCTTAACATGTGACTTCTCAGCATGTATTCTGGGAGATGTAGTTTAGTATTGAACTGACCTTTGTTCCTCCCATTTACTTCCTGACTGTGCAGCTACAGCTCCGTGGAGAAGGGTCTAGCTGCAGACTGGAGCTCCACTCTAGACAGGAAACATGTGATCTCCACTCAAAGCTTTTTTTTTTTTTTTTTTAAATCAACTTTAATGTAACAAACAACCTATAGACAATCATTCTGAAAATGAAACATTTTGCAGCTTTCTTGTTCTTCTTAATGTGCACTCACAGTGGTTACCTTATAAATGACAGTCAGCATAAACCACTGTGAGTGAACATTAAGAACAAGAAAGCTGCAAAATGTTTCGTTTTCAGAATGATTGTCTGTAGGTTGTTTGTTACATTAAAGTTGATTGAAAAAAAAAAAGCTTTGAGTGGAGGTCACATGTTTCCTGTCTATAGTCAGTGGAGGTCACATGTTTCCTGTCTAGAGTGGAGCTCCAGTCTGCAGCTAGACTACTTTGGTGAGTCAGGCTGTGTGTATTGTGTGATAAAACGTATTAGTGACTTTCTAGTCTGCTTTTTATTGTTCTTTTAATGCATGTTATTCATCTGCTTGTGCCAGGTAATGTAATAATAAGTGATGTTCAACTCTTTGTGTTAGTAAAGGGTTATTACACAGTGTGTAGTTCTCTGTGCTAGTGAAGGGTTAATACCCACTATAGATTTCATTGCTAGTGAAGGGGTTAATACCTACTGTGCAACTCTCTGAGCTAGTATAGGGTTAATAAACACTGGGCAGATCTCTGTGCTAGTGAAGGGGGTTAATATATAGTGGGCAGATTTTTGTGCTATTGAAGGGTTAATGCACACGGCTGCTTTTTGTGCTTAGTGAAGGGACTAATACAAGTTGCACATCACTGTGCTAATTAAGGGGTTAATTCACACTGGGCTGCTCTCTCTGCCTGGGAAGTAGGTTAATACACTGTGCTGCTCTCTGTGCTAGTGAAGGGTTAATACACAATGCGCAGCTCTCTGTGCTAGTGAAGGGTTAATACACAATGCGCAGCTCTCTGTGCTAGTGAAGGGTTAATACACAATGCGCAGCTCTCTGTGCTAGTGAAGGGTTAATACACACTGTGCTACTCTCTGTGCTAGTGAAGGGTTAATACACACTGTGCTGCTCTCTGTGCTAGTGAATGGTTAATATACACTGTTCTGCTCTGTGCCAGTGAAGGGTTAATACACACTGTGCTGCTCTCTGTGCTAGTGAAGGGTTAATACACACTGTGCTGCTCTCTGTGCTAGTGAAGGGTTAATACACAATGCGCAGCTCTCTGTGCTAGTGAAGGGTTAATACACTGTGCTGCTCTCTGTGCTAGTGAAGGGTTAATACACAATGCGCAGCTCTCTGTGCTAGTGAAGGGTTAATACACACTGTGCTGCTCTCTGTGCTAGTGAAGGGTTAATACACACTGTGCTGCTCTCTGTGCTAGTGAAGGGTTAATACACAATGTGCAGCTCTCTGTGCTAGTGAAGGGTTAATACACACTGTGCAGCTCTCTGTGCTAGTGAAGGGTTAATACACAATTTGCAGCTCTATGTGCTAGTGAAAGGTTAATACACACTGTGCTGCTCTCTGTGCTAGTGAAGGGTTAATACACACTGTGCAGCTCTCTGTGCTAGTGAAGGGTTAATACACAATTTGCAGCTCTATGTGCTAGTGAAGGGTTAATACACACTGTGCTACTCTCTGTGCTAGTGAAGGGTTAATACACACTGTGCTACTCTCTGTGCTAGTGAAGGGTTAATAATACACACTGTGCTGCTCTCTGTGCTAGTGAAGGGTTAATACACACTGTGCTGCTCTCTGTGCTAGTGAAGGCTTAGTACACACTGTGCTACTCTCTGTGCTAGTGAAGGGTTAATACACACTGTGCTGCTCTATGTGCTAGTGAAGGGTTAATACAAACTGTGCTCTCTGTGCCAGTGAAGGGTTAATACACACTGTGCTTCTCTCTGTGCTAGTGAAGGGTTAATACACACTGTGCTACTCTCTGTGCTAGTGAAGGGTTAATACACACTGTGCTACTCTCTGTGCTAGTGAAGGGTTAATAATACACACTGTGCTGCTCTCTGTGCTAGTGAAGGGTTAATACACACTGTGCTGCTCTCTGTGCTAGTGAAGGCTTAGTACACACTGTGCTACTCTCTGTGCTAGTGAAGGCTTAGTACACACTGTGCTACTCTCTGTGCTAGTGAAGGGTTAATACACACTGTGCTGCTCTCTGTGCTAGTGAAGGGTTAATACACACTGTGCAGCACTCTTTGCTAGTGAAGGGTTAATACATACTGTGCTGCTCTCTGTGCTAGTGAAGGGCTAATACACACTGTGCTGCTCTCTGTGCTAGTGAAGGGTTAATACACACTGTGCTGCTCTCTGTGCTAGTGAAGAGTTAAAACTGTGCAGCTCTCTGTGCTAGTGAAGGGTTAATGCACACTTTGCAGCTCTCTGTGCAGCTATTTGTGCAAGTGAAGGGTTAATACTCGCTGTGCTAGTGAAGGGTTAATACACACTGTGCAGCTCTCTGTGCCAGTGATGGGTTAATTCACACTGTGCTGCTCTCTGTGCCATTGAAGGGTTAATGCATACTGTGCAGCTCTCTGTGCGAGTGAAGGGTTAATACACACACTGCTGCTCACAGTATCTAGCGCAGAGGGGCGCACAGTATCTAGCGCAGAGGGGCGCACAGTATCTAGCGCAGAGGGGTGCACAGTAACTAGTAACCTCCCATAGTTTGCCTTATTTGTAGGAGCCAATTAGATCTTGTTACTGAGTAAACAGTGCGTTGTTGTGTTAATTTTTTTAGCAACACTTAAATTGTTTTACATGATCTTATCCGCTCTGCTAGGGGCAGATATGTAGCAGCGTCAAGTTTATGAAGCCTGTAGTGTAATTCTAATGATTGGAGAACCCACAATTTTCAGAATTTAAAGAACAGTATAGTCAAAATTAAAATTTCATGTTTCAGATAGGGCGTCATTTTTAACAACGTTCAATTCACTATTATCATAAAATTTGCTTTGTACTCCTGATATTCTTTATTGAAACTATTTCTAAGCCCTTGAAAGCTGCCTCTTATCTCAGTGCATTTATATAGGTTTTCACAGCAAGACACTGCTAGTTTGTGCGTGCCATATAGATAACACTCAGCACTGATTGGTTAAAATGCAAGTCTCTCAAACGATCTGAGGGGGTGTTCTGCAGAGGCTTAGATACAAGATAATCACAGAGGTGAAAAATATGGCATTAGATTTCTGTCAAAAAGGCAGGTGTGTGTGTGATTCTTTATCATTGTACATAAATTGTGACATAAAAAATTAAATGCAATAATTTTTTTCCTTCTTAAAGGGATGGTAAACTCCATATTATTCGTTTACAGGAATAGTCTTGTTGGATCACATTAATTATATACACTTAATTTAATATAATACAATATATTAAAAATAACTTACAATTCTTTTTATTATAAGTCCTTCTGATCCGTTTCAATTCCAGCCCACTGTGACGTCATATTGCTTGTTTATATTTTTAGACAAATCAGTAAGCCTGTCGCCCGCCAGGCTTACTTCAATGCAACCAGCTTTACGCATGCGCAATATAGCATTATTCACGCAGTTTGCCAATCCAATCAGGTGTCCTTCTGAACCGTTTCAATTCCAGCCCACTGTGACGTCATATTGCTTGTTTATATTTTTAGAAAAATCAGTAAGCCTGTCGCCCGCCAGGCTTACTTCAATGCAACCAGCTTTACGCATGCGCAATATAGCATTATTCACGCAGTTTGCCAATCCAATCAGGAGCCTTTAAATCGGCTGGCGAATTTGCGCGTTCATGTGTTGGTAACGCATGCGCTCATTCACACTTTCCACACGTAATATTTTCAAAATATGTCTTTGTATGGCATAACGATAGCTCTCAGATGTCTTTGTATGGCATAACGATAGCTCTCAGACTCGCTGTTATCTCTTTTTTTTACGTATAGCAAGTAAACATTGGATGTCATGACTAAATGTTTACTTGCTATACGTCATGTAACAAACTGCGCTTGCGCTATTTAGGAGCCGTGTCGGGATCGAGCAGAGGCTACAACGTATTTAGCGGGTGGGACCGCAATACACGTCACTTTGATTTTGCTATAGAAGTTAGATGGGCGGAGCTTAGACACGATAATACACATTTAGAAAACCATATAAATATAATGAAAGTAAGTATGAAATTATTTAATTTTATATGCGGTTTTCTTAATGCTATATTGAGGGATCTTAATATTATATTCAACATCATCCGAGTTTACCATCACTTTAATATAAGGAGAGTCCACAGCATCATTCCTTACTGTTGGGAAATACTAAAAGTGGCCAACAGAAGGAGGCAGACACCCCAGCCAAAGGCTTAAATACTCCTCCCACTTCCCTCACACCCCAGTCATTCTTTGCCTTTCGTCACAGGAGGTTGGGAGAGAAGTGTCAGAAGATTCAGAGTAGATACTTAGGAAGGGTATCTGACCTTCGTTATGGGACTGGAGTTTTAAGTAGTTTTGTCAGCCTCTCAGTGAGAGCATTGATGAACGTTAGAGTCTGGAAATGCAGGGAGAGTCTTTCTGCGAACCCATCCAGACTGCCTGCTAACAGCTTCTAAGCAATCAGTGTTGACGAGTTTCACTGCCTGCTTGTTCTCTCACTCAAGTCCATGTCAGGAGCAATGCTACATGACTGTGACACTTGAGAGGCTGTGTTTCTGTTCCACAGCATGGATTCCGGTAAGATTGTTTCAATTTTTATGTATGTTGATAATGCTAGAAGACAGGGTCACAGTGTGGCTCCTTTTATCTTAATGGAATCATGGGTTAATATCTCCTGAGGGGGACTATTGAACAGTGGGGATTAATCATTTGTGATACTTTGATTTTATGCTGCTTTATGTGTGAGAGGTTATTGGGCTCATATGCTGTGTTGGAACGTGCAGGTTTTTACTTTCACTTTGAGCATTGCGCAGATTTTAGCTTGGGGCACTTTTTCTCATACAAGGGGTGGTACTGCCTTGCGCACCATGTGACCGGGTGCAGTCACGCTTTCATTTACTTTTTTCTGACCGAGCTAGCTGTCGGAGAAGACGGTTTCTCTGTACTTCAAACAAAAAGCAAGGTGCAACAGCACTACACTTATAATACGGGATATGCCTATATTATTGAACGGTATTAACCTTTCATGGGCTGGAGTGCTGATGCATATACAGACTAGTGTGGGTTTGTCAAAAAAGGAATTTGGCAAAAAGATGCATCTAAATAGCACTTCACACTCCCTATTGTTTAAAATTTAACATTTATTGATCTTTATTAAAATCACTGAACACAAACAACATAAAGTTTAAAAACACATTTGAAATTTAGACCCATTGGGATACAGATTATCCAGTTGGTTGAATAAAGATGGTTGTTCTAACAGGATTGGATGGTTTCACAATCGAGTGGATGACAAAGTAATTCAATGTAGCACAGAATACTATAGAATTACAGTGAGGTCTATATATAAATAACGTTCTGTGTATAAATTAATAAGTGTCATTAATCACCGTTTGTGTGGAGGACAATAGATTGTATTGAAACAAATCTATCTAATTGCCCTAATAGTGTGGATATTGATATATCCAGATATTCTATAAATGATGAAAATGCACTTTGGGATACATTTGCCTGTTAGCAAATACAAGGTTAATTGTATCTTGGAATTAACCTAGTGTCTGTAAATATCTATTACACGAAATAGGTCAAATTGATGAGTATATGTGTATACGTATGAGTAAGAATAATATTAACAATGTTATACCAACTGTGTTAACATGGGTTTATAATATGGAATACTACTGAAATGGCATTGATTTCAGTTTATACTTAGGTGCCTTCTTGTGATTTAAAAGGTTAAACTCATTATACATAAATAGATACCACTGAACTGGTACTGATTTCAGTTTATACTTTGGTGCCTTCTTGTAATTTAAAAGGTTAATCTTGTAGTCTTATTGTACCAAAATTAGTTTTTATAATCCAATTTGAACTGGTTTTGTACAGATTTTGTCCCTTCTTATGATTTGAAGGATAATCACTTTGTCTAATTGTGCAAGGAATTTATTTTATCCACACATAGTTATAACTTGTAATATGTATTATTACTGTGATATTACAAAATTCTGTTAGTTCTAATACCTTGTATAACGCTTGAAAGAGTTAACACCATTATCTGGTTATATAGAGGTCAGTTTTTTGGGGCTTAGATTTTATACCTTATTGTAACTTAAAAAGGGGTTAATCTCATTTATATATTTATACATACAATTTGTGTAATTTGTGTCAGCCACTACTAGTTTTGGAATTGAGTTCAGTTGGATAGGATTGTGTCAAAACTTATAAAGATCTTATCATATGTGAATACTGTTATGTATATCAATAAGAACCATATAGACTGGCCGTGCTTAGCTGGATTTGGCCAACTGTTAATCAAAGGGTTAATAATCTGAGTTCATTAATCAGTGCTGAAATTGACTACTTACGCTGTAATAGTCCCCTAACCTGAGGATGTATATACTGTTAACGGTGTTGGCATGTGGATTCAGTGTAACATACTATGATACCTAAATTTTCTTGTCAGGGCTCATAAACACCTTCCTATTAATGATTTGATGTGACTTAGTCACAGTCTGTTCGAAGTTACTGGTATAAACATAAGATCTATTTGTTGGCTTGTGATATCATTGATTTACCCCTTACAAATGTAAAGATCAGTACTCGGACCTATCTAGCAACAAGTATTGTGCAGCTGATGTCTATTCTCAGCTGCTCGTATTAACAGTTAATTAATGTGACATAGTGTTGGTCCTGAAAATATTTATATGTTTGTTCACAGACAACTTTAGTTATAAGTTAACCAACATAACCGATTTTTATTCAAAGATAACCAACACAGGAGGTGTATGTTAATAAATAGTTACACACTCTTGCATAGTCACTATAAACACTGCCACAATCTCTTCAGCACTACTAGGATTAACTTATTAGATTTCTAGTTATATATTCTCCACTGTATATATGGATTAAATTGCAGGTATTTGGCATAAGACTAAATTAATACTGCACCAATCGTTAGTGTTCTACGGTAACCAACATAAAGTAGTAGATATAAATGAATAATTCCACCCTCTTTTAACCATCTATAAAGGTTACCACAGTTAGTTCGTGACTGTTAGTATAAGTTCCAAGTTCGTCAATTGACTTAGTTGTATTAATGCTCAAATTGTTACAACGTTCCCAAAGTAACCAACATAAAGTTGTTAATATAGATGAATGATTCCGCACTCTTTTAACCGTCTATAAAAGTTACCGCAGTCAGTTCATGACTGCTAATGAAAACTTAGTTTGTCAGTTGACTTAAAGGGACAGTCAACACCAGAATTTTTGTTGTTTAAAAAGATAGATAATCCCTTTATTACCCATTCCCCAGTTTTGCAAAACCAACATTGTTATATTAATATACTTTTTACTTCTGTGACTAACTTGTATCTAAGCATCTTCTGACCGCCCCATATCACCTGACTTTTAGTTATTACCTATTGACTTGCATTTTAGCCAATTAGTGCAGTGTCTGCCACTAGCCACGGGCGTGATCACAATGCTATCTATATGGCCTACAAGAGCTTGCTCTCCCCTGCTGTGAAAAGTAAATAAAATAGAGGCGGCCTTCAAGGTCTTAGAAATTATCATATGAGCCTTCCTAGGTTTGCTTTCAACTAAGAATACCAAGAGAACAAAGCAAAATTGTTGATAAAAGTAAATTGGAAAGTTGTTTAAAATTACATGCCATATTTGAAAAATGAAAGTTTTTTTTTGGACTTGGACTTGACTGTCCTTTTAAGGTTGTGTTAAATGCTTAAATTGTTACAAAGTTCCCACTATCATTGTGTACTATGAAGAATATCTTGATATACATTATATAACTTACAAATATTGTGTATTGATGTTATATTGTAGTTATATTATTGTTTGAAATGTATACAGCAATATAATGTACCTTTTAACACCAATGTGTATTAATTTGGTCTTGGATTACGTTTGGAGGTGGGGCATAGGTGATAAACACCGTGGACGCGGGTGCGCGTCACCTTTCGAAAAAGCCGCCACTTCGACGGCGAAACATGTCAGGGGAAGGTGTTGAATTCCTTTCAACCCTCATGTATTTTTAAATTTAGCATTTGAATTTAGACCGCTAACAGGCAATCAATGTAACCAGATCTCCTATCTTTAATACAGATCAATCCTCAATAATATATTATATATCGGTATAATTTTATGCCAAAATATATGATGCTTAAAGCATTTGGTTGAAATACAGGGTAATCAATTCACTTATAGTGCTCATAATAGCGATGAACAGTGTAAGCTGTGAACTGGGTACATGAGTATCAATAGTACACAATCATAGTGGGAACTTTGTAACATTTTAAGCATTTAACACAACCTTAAGTCAACTGACGAACTTTAAGTTTTCATTAGCAGTCATGAACTGACTGCAGTAACTTTTATAGACGGTTAAAAGAGGGCGGAATCATTCATCTATATTAACAACTTTATGTTGGTTACATTTGGGAACGTTTTAACAATTTGAGCATTAATACAACTTTAAGTCAATTGACGAACTTGGAACTTATACAACAGTCACAAACTAACTGTGTTAACCTTTTATAGACGGTTAAAAGAGGGTGGAATTATTCATTTATATCTACTACTTTATGTTGGTTACCGTAGAACACTAACGATTGGTGCAGTACGATTGGTGCAGTATTAATTTAGTCTTATGCCAAATACCTGCAATTTAATCCATATATACAGTGGAGAATATATAACTAGAAATCTAATAAGTTAATCCTAGTAGTGCTGAAGAGATTGTGGCAGTGTTTATAGTGACTATGCAAGAGTGTGTAACTATTTATTAACATACACCTCCTGTGTTGGTTATCTTTGAATAAAAATCGGTTATGTTGGTTAACTTATAACTAAAGTTGTCTGTGAACAAACATATAAATATTTTCAGGACCAACACTATGTCATATGAATTAACTGTTAATACGAGCAGCTGAGAATAGATATCAGCTGCACAATACTTGTTTATAGATAGGTCTGAGTACTGATCTTTACATTTTACCAACCTAATCACAAGCCAACAAATAGATCTTATATTTATACCAGTAACTTTGAACAGACTGTGACTAAGTCACATCAAATCATTAATGGGAAGGTGTTTTATTAGCCCTGACAAGAGAATTTAGGTATCATAGTATGTTACACTGAATCCACATGCCAACACCATTAACAGTATATACATCCTAAGGTTAGGGGACTATTACAGCGTAAGTAGTTAATTTCAGCACTGATTAATGGACTCAGATTATTAACCCTTTGATTAACAGTTGGCCAAATCCAGCTAAGCACGGCCAATCTATATAGTTCTTATTGATATACATAACAGTATTCACATCTGATAAGATCTTTATAAGTTTTGACATAATCCTATCCAACTGAACTCAATTCCAAAACTAGTAGTGGCTGACACAAATAAAACAAGTTGTATATATAAATATATAAATGAGATTAACCCCTTTTTTAAGTTACAAGAAGGTATAAAATCTAAGCCCCAAAAAACTGACCTCTATATAACCAGATAATGGTGTTAACTCTTTCAAGCGTTATACAAGGCATTAGAACTCACAGAATTTTGTAATATTACAGTATCAATACATATTACAAGTTATAACTATGTGTGGATAAAATAAATTCCTTGCACAATTAGACAAAGTGATTAATCCTTCAAATTATAAGAAGGGACAAAATCTGTGCAAAACCAGTTCAAATTGGAGTATAAAAACCAATTTTGGTACAATGAGACTACGAGATTAACCCTTTAAATTACAAGAAGGCACCAAAGTATAAACTGAAATCAGTACCATTTCAGTGGTATCTATTTAGGTATAATGAGATTAACCCTTTAAATCACAAGAAGGCACCTAAGTATAAACTGAAATCAGTACCATGTCAGTAGTATTCCATATTATAAACCCATGTTAACACAGTTGGTATAACATTGTTAATATTATTCTTACTCATATGTATACATATATACTCATCAATTTGACCTATTTCGTGTAATAGATATTTACAGACACTAGGTTAATTCCAAGATACAATTAGCATTTTCATCATTTATAGAATATCTGGATATATCAATATCCACACTAACTTAAGCCCAATATTAGGGCAATTAGATAGATTTGTTTCAATACAATCTATTGTCCTCCACACAAACGGTGATTAATGACGCTTATTAATTTATACACAGTTATTTATATATAGACCTCACTGTAATTCTACAGTATTCTGTGCTAAATTGAATTACTTTGTCATCCACTCGATTGTGAAACCATCCAATCCTGTTAGAACAACCATCTTTATTCAACCAACTGGCTAATCTGTATCCCAATGGTTTCTCTGTACTGTCTGGGTCATAGAAGGTATTGAGTGCCCCAGCCATTGGGTGTATAAAGGTGCTGGTTTTTTTGAGAAATAAAGATAATTTAATTTCTGTAGTACTGCTGTTATTGCACAAGCTATGGAGGACTCTGATGCATTAGAGGGTACTCCCTCTCTTCCAAATAGTAATACATGTTTATATTGTGAGGAGGCCTCGGTATATCCACCCTCTGTTATGTTCCACATGCCTTGACAAAGTTATTATATCAAAAAAGGTTAATATGTTTGATACCACTGAGTTGTCCACCTCTGAAGAATCTCCATCCCATGAGGTGCGTACCCTACATTCATCTCCCTCCACACATGCAGCTTCCCGTAGCACTCCTAATCCTCCATCTGGAGGGGGCCTTTTACCACCAGATTTTACCCGTGCAGTTACAAACGGCGGTATCTGCGGCTTCACCTCGCCCTGCTAAGTGCAAGCGAAAGGTTAAACATAGCTCTCCTGCCCCGGGTCATCATGTAATTTATTGGATTTAACTGCTCTCTGTTATCCGTGGATGAGGTACACTCTGAGGCTTCAGAGGATGAACTTTCTGGGACGGAGTCTACTGCCTCTAAACCTCCGGCTGCGGAGTAACCAGACTTTAGATTTAAGATTGAACATTTACGTTATCTTCTAAAGGAAGTTCTGTCTACATTAGAGGTTCCAGAGGCCAAGCTGCCTGATGAACCCCTGATTCCTAAATTAGACAGAGTTTACAAGAACAGGGTAGTGCCTTTAACTTTTCCTGTACCTGTAAAGTTGGCGAACATTATTAAGAACGAATGGGATAGGATTGGATTTTCCTTTTCCCTTTCGTCTTTTTAAGAAATTATTCCCGGTCCCGGACTCTCAATTGGAGTAGTGGGGTTCCGTCCCTAAAGGTGGATGGCGCTATCTTCACGTATGCCAAACGCACGACTATCCCGCTTGAGGATAGCTCATCGTTCAAAGAGCCCATGGATAAAAAGATGGAAACTCTGTTAAGAAAGATGTTTCAACATGCAGGATATTTGTTTCAACCGGCGGCGGCTGTTGCTGCGGTTGCTGAAGCGGCTACCTATTGGTGCGACTCCTTATCTGAAATGATCGAGGTGGAGAGTCCCCTCGAAGTTATCCAGGAAAGAATTAAGACCTTGAGGGTTGCTAATTCTTTTATCTGTGATGCAAATATGCAGAATATTTGCCTAAATGCTAAGGTTTCAGGTTTTTCTGTTCAAGCCCGTCGGGCTCTCTGGCTGAAGTCCTGGTCTGTAGATATGACTTCTAAGTCTAGACTTCTTTCTCTCCCCTTTAAGGGAAAGATTTTATTTGGTTCAGGCCTGAACTCCATTATCTCCACGGTTACAGGGGACAAGGGTGCCTTCCTACCGCAGGATAAAAAGAACAAGTCTAAGGGACAAGGTTTTAATTTTCGTTCCTTTCGGTCTAAGAACTCCCAGCAGTCAGCAGTCCTCCGTGAAGCCTGAGCAAACCAAGGGTACTTGGAAGCTGGCTCAGTCCTGGAATAAGTCCAAGCAGAGCAAGAAGCCCGCCGAGACTCAATCAGCATGAAGGGGCAGCCACCGAACCGGTTCTGGATCGCGTAGGGGCAGACTGTCACTCTTCAGACGCTTGGTTTGGGGAAGTGCAGGATCCATGAGTCCTGGAGGTCATAGCTCAGGGATACAAGATATGTTTCAAATCTCATCCACCCAGGGGCAGATTCCTTCTTTCAAACCTGTCTTACAGACTAGAAAAGAGGGAAGCCTTTCTGGGGAGCGTGGGGGATCTGTCCTCCCTAGGAGTCATTGTCCCAGTACCTATCACAGAAAGATGTTTGGGATACTATTCAAAACTTAATGTGGTCCCAAAGAAGGAGGGAACTTTCCTCCCAATTTTGGACCTAAAGTGCTTAAGCAAATTTCTAAATGTTCCATCATTCAAGATGGAGACGGTAAGGTCCATCCTTCCCTTAGTTCAGGAAGGACAGTTCATGACCAGTATAGACCTGAAGGATGCTTACCTTCACGTTCCAATCCACAAGGAACATTTCACGTTCCTAAGACTTGCATTCCTGGACCAGCATTTCCAGTTTATTGCACTTCCATTTGGTCTAGCTACTGCTCCGAGAATTTTTACAAAGGTTCTAGGGGCTCCTCTAGCCATTGCCAGAACCAGAGGTATAGCAGTAGCTTCCTACTTGGACGATATCCTGGTTCAAGCACCATCTTTTCTTCTGGCAGAAGACTATTGGGAATTTCTTCTGTTTCTTCTTCGATCTCATGTATGGAAGGTAAACTTAGAAAAGAGTTCTCTTGCTCCAAGTACCAGGGTGGAATTCCTGGGTACTATAATAGACTCCATATCCATAAGGATGTTTCTTATGGACCAGAGATGTTGCAAGCTAACTTCTGCATGTCTTGCCCTCCGGACCTCCTTAAGGCCCTCTGTGGATCAGTGTATGGAGGTGATTGGTCTGAAGGTGTGCAGCATGGACATCATTCCCTTTGCCAGGTTCCATCTCAGGCCGTTGCAACTGCGCATGTTGAGGCAGTGGAACTGCGATAATTCAGATCTGTCTCAACAGATTTCTGTGGACCACTGGTCGAGAGAATTGCTCTCTTGGTGGCTCTGTCCAAATAATCTGTACAAGGGACATCCTTCTCAAGACACCATCCTGGGAGATTGTGACTACGGAAGCAAGTCTGTCAGGATGGGGAGCTGTTTGGGGTGCCAGGAAGGCACAAAGCCTGTGGAATCAGGAGGAATGCTCCCTCCCAATCAACATTCTGGAACTTCAGGCAATCTTCAATGCTCTGAAGGCTTGGCCTCTTCTGGGTTCATCACAGTTTATCAGATTCCAATCAGACAATATAAACTCGGTGTCTTACATCAACCATCAGGGGGGAATGAGAAGCTCCCAAGCAATGAGAAAATTATCTCGGATTCTGGAGTGGGCGGAGGCCAACAGCTTTCGCTGTCGGCGATCCACTTTCCCGATGTGGACAACTGGGAAGCGGATTTTCTGAGCAAACTATCCTTTCCTTTTATCCGGGGGAATGGTCTCTCCATCCCGAGGTGTTTGCAGAGATTTGCAACAGGTGGGGGAAGCTGGAGATGGATCTCATGGTAACCCGTCTCAATACCAAGCTACCCAGATATGGGTCGAGGTCCAGGGATCCTCAGGTAGAGCTAATAGATGCATTAGCAGTGCCTTGTAGGTTCAGTCTAATTTACCTTTTTTCAACGTTACCACTCCTTCCTTGTGTAGTGGCCCACATTAATACTGATTGCTCAATCGTGGGCGTGAAGGATGTGATTAGCAGATCTGGTGTGGATGTCATCATCTCCTCCATGGAAATTACCTTGTCGCAGGGATCTGCTGGAACAAGGTCCTTTTGTTTATGAAAATCCTAGATTCTATGAGGCTGACTGCATGCAGATTGAACGCTTAGTCCTAGCCAAGAGAGATTTTTCTGAGAGAGTTATTGATACTCTCATTCAGGCTTGTAAACCGGTTACTCATCGCATCTATCATAAGGTGTGGAGAACTTACTTATTCTGGTGTGAAGAGCGGGGTTTGTCCTGGCATAAGGTTAAGGCTGCCAGGATTCTTTTGTTTCTCCAGAAGGGCCTTTCTGCTAGTTCCCTGGGGGGACAGATTTTGGCCCTGCCTGTTTTACTTCACAAGAGGCTTGCAAAGCTTCCAGATGTGCAGTCCTTTGTTAAGGCTCTGATTAGAATCAGACATGTTTTTAGATCTAATGATCCTCCTTGGAGTTTAAATCTTGTTCTTAATGTTTTGCAACGTGCTCTGTTTGAGCCTATGCATACAGTTGACATTAAATTGTTGTTCTGGAAAGTTCTTTTTCTACTGGCTATTGCTTCTGCGCACAGAGTATCTGAGATTGCTGCCTTGCAATGTGAGCCTCCTTATCTGTTGTTCCATTCTGATAAGTCTGTTCTACGTACCAGTTAAGGTTTTCTTCCTACGGTTGTGTCTGACCGCAACATCAATCAAGAGATTGTGGTTCTTTCCTTGTGTCTCAATCCTCCTCCTTCGAAGGAACGTTTACTTCACAACTTGGATATGGTTTGAGCCTTGAAGTTCTATCTTCAGGCTACTAAGGATTTTAGACAAACTTCTTGTTTGTTGTCTATTCTGGGAAGCGTAAGGGTCAGAAGGCTTCTTCGACTTCCTTATCTTTTTTGGTTAAGGAGTATTATTCGCTAATCTTTTGAGACAGCGGGACATAGACCTCCTCAGAGAATTACGACTCATTCCACTAGAGCAGTGGCTTCCTCTTGGGCCTTTAAGAACGAGGCCTCTATGGATCAGATTTGTAAGGCGGCTACCTGGTACTCCTTTTCTAAATTTTACAAGTTTGACGTGTTTGCTTCGGCTGAAGCAGCTTTTGGGAGAAAGGTTTTACATGTTGTGGTGCCCTCCGATTAAGGTCTGCCTCTCTTTTTGTCCCTCCCGTTATCATTCAGTGTCCTCTAGAGCTTGGATATAGTTTTCCTAACAGTAAGGAATGCTGCTGTGGACTCTCCTTATATTAAGAAGGAAACCATAAATTATGCTTACAAGATAATTTCCTTTCCTTCTGTATGAGGAGAGTCCACGGTCCCCGTCCATGTACTCCGATGGGCGGACCTAAATTATGTTTCTCTTTTGGCACCATTTATACCCTGATAATTCTCCTACTGTTCCTTGTTCCCTTGGCAGAATGACTGGGGTGTGAGGGAAGTGGGTGGAGTATTTAAGCCTTTGGCTAGGGTGTCTTTGCCTCCTCTTGGTGGCCAGGTTCAGTATTTCCCAACAGTAAGGAATGATGCCGTGGGCTCTCCTTATACAGAAGGAAAGGAAATTATCTGGTAAGCATAGTTTATATTTTTTTGGAAGTACAATCTTCTTATTTTTTAGAATTACACTTTTGTTTTGTTTTTGGAAATACAACACAATTTTTTTCTATTGGAATTATACTTCTTGCATGTGTCAAAATACTGTAAAAAAAATAAATATAGTTCCCATTTTGATAAAGGACTTGTGATGTCACAACATTCGTTTCAGTAGTTTGCCTGGGAACTATCAAAATATTAGAAAAAAAAAACAAACTACGTATGTAGTATATTTGATTAGCTGTGTCTGTGGGGTCCAATATGTGGGCCCCACGGGACATACCATTAGAAAACGGTGGAGTAAGCATGTTTATAATATTAAAAGGAAATTCCTGAAACATAGTCTCTCCAGACATTGCGCATATGCGCATAAAGGTAGTTCAAAATCACTTTCTATACTACCCATCGAACAGATATCTCGGAATAGCCATAATCCTATGTTGACTCTGCTTTCGCAGAGAGACCTATTGGATTCATAAATTACACACTCTAGCCCCCGATGGCCTTAATGAATGTGTCGATCTAGCTGCTTTTGATTTATGAGATATATCCCATTAAAATATATGATATCCATTACACTATGTGTATATCGATATCTACACCACTCAATAATTCTCTATTAATTATTTATTTATTTTATAGCCCCTTTCCTATCACTTAGCATTAATCTTGAGCCCCTACACATTATTTGCAGTACATTGCGAGTTCCATAATACCACTTAGCACATATCATATATAGTATGCGCACTTATATCACTATTACCCATGATCACTCATCTCCCTTGCCCCAAGTCCCATTTCATTATCATAGCACTGACTAATTAGTACACATTACACTTAGCATGTGCACTCTGATCATTAACACTCTTGATTACTCATCTGGTTTGTCTGTCCCTATCTGTTTTTAACTATTCATTATCTATCATATCTATATTACTTTATCACCCCTTATTCCTCACTTTTCCTTCCCTCATATGTGGATATTACATCTGAGACAAATACCCCTAGAAATCTCAGACCTACACCATCACTGATGTCACTACCCCAATTTAGTTAACGCACTTTAATCACACAAATATAATAGATATCACAATGAGATAGATATGTTTACTAGTTTAGATCCACATCACCATAATAGCCGAATGCCTTTATACTGTTATCACCTTCATCACACCCAATCTGGTTAGTTAGATGAGGAGTCCAGGCGGACTAGTGAAATCTATCTGTCCAGATCTGGCCATTTTTACTTTTTTATTTATAATCATATACTATCGTTGCCTTCCACTATTACAATTATTTTTCTAACAACCAATTACTATAGGATATATAGATATCAGAAATTCTGTCATCCTATGGTTCCTTTCCATATAATAGCAATGGAATAAAGGTCTTATTTGTTAGACTCTATTTATCCATTCATACACAGTTCTACACATTTATCCTAGCATGATCACCTTTGTCAATTGGCATAATATATACATTTATTACTAGTGAGCATTTTTACTTATATTCACTACATGAGGCTCTACTTCGTTAGGGTGAGAACCAGCCGTGATATGATTATACTCCCAGTCACTCACATACTTGTAATGTCATAGTTCCACTGCTTTTCACATAGGAATTACGCAGCTTAACTAGTTATTTTAATCAATAGACACCACATCAGCTTAGGATTGCTACTGCTCATTTATAATACTATATATATTTGTATCAATCACGTTTATTTCTTATCATATGCTACGAATAATACTGTGGTATTTGAGAATATGTCAATCTCTAACACGCCCATTTATGGTGTAAACAAACACTGTTGTCCAATTATCTAGTTTCACGTCCTGATAAACGTCAGAACCCTGGGCTGTTATCACATTCGGTCCGCCCCATCACGCCCACCTTTATTATAATGATTATCTGTGTCCAACCACCTAGCTAAACGTCAGAGTCAATGGGCTGACACAAAATTCTGTTAGCCGCTATAGGCTTAGAATGTTTTTAACCACCATATACAACGTCTAGAGGGATTTGAGTTGATCCGTAGAGTGGCGGTCCTGTGGTCAAGTTTATTAAAAATCAAACGTTAGTATTAATTTGGTGCACAGTTTGTGATGAGCTTGCGGACTGCCGACACGCTATAGTATAACTCACATCCCCTTTCACAAGCTCTATATACTAGGAGCCAATTACACAACAAAATCTTCTTTGAATGACATGTCTGATTAAGACATGCGCATTGCGTTTTTCAACACACTAACCACTTTGTTACTATTACTGCGCTATAATAGTTACAATGCTCGATTATTGCAATCTTGTATAGATTCTAGCTGTAACTAAGTGTTATACTATTTAAGAATTACACGATCTACAAAGGTTTGTTCCACTATGTTTTTTGAATTTGATCAATCCTGTTAACAAACACTGTGGGTGTTGTTTTGATAAAAATGCTTCTGCCTGAAATTTCATTGTTTATATATGAAATGGTGGGTCACCACTATGGTTACATATACTATGTATGTATATTTGTTCACATTTAGTTCTATGTATATGAATTTTATTCAGATCAATTGTTGCTGACTTTTAAATGCTAGCCACCAGTGAGATGCATGTTTAATCACTCATTTACTATCCATCAAATTTATTGAGATGTATTGTGTTGACTATCATAAGCAAGATGTTGATGAGATGCATGCTGACTTAGCTATTTATTTATTTACTTATTTTAACATATGGTAGAGGAGTAACCATGTTAAATATGATTGGCCAATAGGGCACCAATGGTCACTTAGGCCCCTCCTGTTACCATGTGATACTGAGTAAGACTAATTAGATGTTTGGTATATATAGCAAGTGTTCTCTAATGTTTTATGAAGCCTGATGAAACAGCTTAGAGCTGAGAAACGCGTCGCCTTGTTTTTATTATTATTATTTTTTTTTTTAATAATATTTATTTTATTGTTTTTATTATTTTAATAAAGCAATTTTATATTTTGAACACTTGCTACCATCTTTCTTGCCATTTTATCCCTCTGGCTGAGAGGGAATTCTCCTGGGTCTATCCTGACCATTGGTGTATCCTGGGTCTATTCTGACCATTGGTGTTTCCGGATTTCCATCTGTTTCCAGTTGGCCTTTGATTAAGTCTGGTGGGTGACTATATTGATTCCATCCTGCCTCTATAGCATCAAAGGAGATGCTACAACTATTGTGAGTACCATTCTCTTCTATCACATTGATTCACCTGTGTTAAGGCAATACTAGGCCATATAGGCACCTGTGTTTCTTTTTGTCGTTCTGATACAGACACCACATCATTACCGGCAGTTGGTCTCCTGGGTGACTGTAATAGATCCCAGAGTGTCTCCATAGCACTAATTGAGGTGCTTTCACAAATGTGAGTTCACTCCCTGTATACATATCAAATTTTTTTGGACCAAACAATATTGGGCCATGTGGCGCTTCTGTCTTCTCTTGTCTTTGTAGATAACTATCAAAATATAGATATTCATTATTGTATAAAACAAGGCAGATTAAGCACTTTAAGCATACAAATGTATATTCATCTCTATAGTGTTGTATTAATGAGAATAATAACTTCTGGCATGTTAAACCATGTTGTAGCTACATGATAAATGTTAAAAGGTTTACCTGGGATGTGGAAGTGCAGGGGTTGTCAGCTATTCTGCATCTAATTGAAAGCAAAAGAACAGCTAGTTCCCAAGCAAACTACTGAACTGAATGCTATGACATCACAAGTCCTTTAGCAAAATGGGAACTCTAATTTATGTTTGACAGTGTTTTGACAGATGCTAGAAGTGTAATTCCAAAAAAAGAACAATTGTATTTGTCATTAAAGATTTGTATCCCTATGTCACAATGTATATACAATGATAATGAATCACACACGCCTGCCCTTTTTCTTATTCCATAAAAAAAAGTAAATTAACAGAACTGAGTCGGTTGTGCCAAACTGGAGAATGGGTAATAAAGGGATTATCTATCTTTTTAAACATTAAAAATTCTGGAGTAAACTGTCCCTTCAAATTACAGGAAAAGGTAGCAAAATAAATAGAGCATATTGCAAAGGTTTTATTACTATTGATCACATTGTAAACTCATAGGGTTTTTGCACTTATTGCATTTAATGGGACAGTCAAGTCAAAACTAAACTTCAAAGGGACACTCAAGTCAAAAATAAACTCTCATGATTCAGACAGAGCAGCTGTTTTAAACAATTTTCTTTAATTAATTTAACAAAATGTGCACAGTCTTTTTTTATATTTATACTTTTTGAGTCACCGGCTAACACTGAGCATGTGCAAGAATTCACAGAATATACTTATATGCATTTGTGATTGGCTGCTGGCTGTCACATGAGGCAGTGGGAGTAGAAATAGAAATAACTAAATAAAATTGTCAGGGAAAAAAATCTACTACTCATTTGAAGTACAGACTACAGTGCTATTGCATTGTCTTTTTATTATGCATCTGTTGAATATGCAAACCTACTGTTTTTACTGCCCCTTTAATGATTCAGATAAGGTCACTGTCATTTTAAACAACTTTCCAGTTTAGTTTTATCATCAAATTTGCTTTGTTCTCTTGGTATTCTTAGTTGAAAGCTAAACATAGGTAGGCTCATATGCTCATTTCTAAGCACTTGAAGGCTGCCTCTTATATCAGTGAATTTCACACAGCTAGACAATGCTAGTTCATGTGTGCCATATAGATAACATTGTGCTCACTCCCTTCCCTATCTCCCTTCTTACTTTATCTACCTCACCTTCCCCAGCACCTATTCCTTCCAGTTACACAACACCTTGTGCTGATTGTCACATTCTCCCTTACCTATTTGTGTATTCTCAGATGATATTGTGTTTTGTTTTATATTATGTCTGTTATTAACTGTTTTATATCTCTTGTTACTTTACTGGTCTGTGTTTTATTAATATCTCTCTGTTTCCTCTTGTTATGTGTGTGTATATATATAACCCATTAGCAAAAATAACTTACTTTAACCCCTTAAGGACCGGGCATTTAAGACTTAGGGGCCAATTTATCAATGTCTGTCCGTCATAATACGCTGTAGCGTATCATATCCGACGGACATCGCTGAATGCCGACAGCATGCACTGTCAGAATTTAACATTGCACAAGATTTAACATTGCAGATTCGTGGCCAATCGGCCGCTAGCAGGGGATATCAATCAGCCTGACCGTATAGGATTGGGCAGATTGCAGGCCGCAGCCTCAGAGGCAGCAGATCAGTTATGGAACAGCGTTCTTTAGACCGCTGCTTCATAACTGCTGTTTCTGGTGAGCCTGAAGGCTCGAGCAGAATGGAGCTTGATAATTCGGCCCCTAAACCTTCCCCAAAAGACCAGAGCATTTTTACCATTTTTGCAATTACTCCATTTAAACAGAAATAGAGCCTTGTTTTTTTTCTTAACCTATTAAATCATAATAGCTTATTCTATGGCTAGTTACCACCCAAGAAGCTGCCTCTTTTTGCTCATCATGTGCCTTTCACAGAGAAGAACTTTCCTGAAGCATATCAGTCTGATCCTGACTTCACAGTACAGTCCAGCCCCGAAATACCAGGCAATCCCTCTCTGAACGAGAGAAACGGCAAAACCCCAGACGTACGTTTCAGCCTATTGTGGGCCTCGTCAGTGAGGTGCAGCCATATCCCTCTAGGCACACTGAGCAATGAGTCCACATCTGGATTCCCGCATCACACTTGGGGAGACTGCCCGATCCTATATGGTCAGGCTGATTGATACCCCCTGCTAGCGGTCGATTGGCCACAAATCTGCAATGTTAAATGCCAACAGTGTATGCTGTCGGCATTCAGCGATGTCTGTTGGATATGATATGCTACAGCGTATTATGTCGGACCGGCATTGATAAATTGGCCCCTAAGTCTTAAATTCCCGGACCTTAAGGGGTTAAAGTAAGTTTTTTTTCTAATGGATTATATATTCACATATACATACACATGACAATAGGAAACAGAGAGATATTAATAAAAAATGTTGAGCAAAAAGAGGCTGCTTCTCGGGTGGTAACTAGCCATAGAACAAGCTATTATTCGTTCCCAGGTTGAGCGCTTCTCTCTTTTTATTTATGCAAATTATGACACTTAGGGAAGTCTCCCTAAGTGTGATGCGGGAATCCAAACGTGGACCCGTTGCTCAGTGTGCCTAGAGGGATATATGGCTGCACCTCACTGACAAGGCCCACAATAGGCTGAAACGTACGTCTGGGGATTTGCTGTTTCTCTTGTTCAGAGAGGGATTGCCTGGTATTTTGGGCTGGACTGTACTGTGAAGTCAGGATCAGACTGATATGCTTCAGGAAAGTTCTTCTCTGTAAAAGGCACATGTTGAGCAAAAAGAGGCAGCTTCTTGGGTGATAACTAGCCATAGAACAAGCTATTATGCTATTGTTCGTTCCCAGGTTGAGCGCTTCTCTCTTTTTGATTTAACCCAAAGTATTGATCTAGGCCCATTTTGGTATATTTAATTCCACCATTTCACCCCCAAATGCGATTAAATAAAAAAAATCATTAACTTTTTCACAAACTTCATAGTTAAGGTTTTTCTTCTTAATATTATGAGAGTCCATGACATCATTCCTTACTGTTGGGAAATACTGAACCTGGCCACCAGGAGGAGGCAAAGACCCCACAGCCAAAGGCTTAAATACTCCTCCCACTTCCCTCACACCCCAGTCATTCTTTGCCTTTTGTCACAGGAGGCTGGCAGAGAAGTGTCAGAAGATTCGGGGGAGTAGTTCCTTAGGAAGGGTATCTGCCCTTCATCATGGGACTGGAGTTTTATGTAGTCTTGTCAGCCTCTCAGTGAGAGCATTGACAAAAGTTTGAGTCTGGAGATGCAGGGAGAGTCTTTCTGCGAACCCATCCCATGCTTACTAACAGCTCACTCTCGTGAGTGCAAGGCTTCCAGGCAATGTGAATGGGAGGTTGCGTTCGCATTACAACTAATTTGTAATTTGCATATACTGGTTATATTCCTAAAAGCGCAAATTTGTGCTCCACTCGTTATCTAAGCCAAAGTTGGATGCCTGGGATTCTACTTCATTAGTTTAGTGGAATTGGGATGGCTCTGCTGAGGAGCATTGAGCTGTCATTGTAAAGGGAGCAGTGTAATTGTAATGTAAATTGTATGTTACTGTGTATGTGTGTTTTATCTTTGTGTGTGTGTGACTGTGTATGTGTGTTTATCTTTGTGTGTGTGACTGTGCATGTGTGTTTATCTTTGTGTGTGTGTGACTGTGTATGTGTGTTTTATCTTTGTGTGTGTGACTGTGCATGTGTGTTTATCTTTGTGTGTGTGTGACTGTGCATGTGTGTTTATCTTTGTGTGTGTGTGACTGTGTATGTGTGTTTTATCTTTGTGTGTGTGACTGTGCATGTGTGTTTATCTTTGTGTGTGTGTGACTGTGTATGTGTGTTTTATCTTTGTGTGTGTGACTGTGCATGTGTGTTTATCTTTGTGTGTGTGACTGTGCATGTGTGTTTATCTTTGTGTGTGTGTGACTGTGTATGTGTGTTTTATCTTTGTGTGTGTGACTGTGCATGTGTGTTTATCTTTGTGTGTGTGTGACTGTGTATGTGTGTTTTATCTTTGTGTGTGTGACTGTGCATGTGTGTTTATCTTTGTGTGTGTGACTGTGCATGTGTGTTTATCTTTGTGTGTGTGTGACTGTGTATGTGTGTTTATATTTGTGTGTGTGACTGTGTATGTGTGTTTATATTTATGTGTGTGTGACTGTATGTTTGTTTATATTTATGTGTGTTTATATTTGTGTATGTGCAACTGTGTATGTGGGTTTATATTTGTGTGTATGACTGTGTATGTGGGTTTATATTTGTGTGTGTTTATATTTGTGTATGTGTGTTTATAGTTGTGTGTGTGACTGTGTATGTGTGTTTATATTTATGTGTATGTGTGTTTATATGTATGTGTGACTGTATGTGTGTTTATATTGGTGTATGTGTGTTTATAGTTGTGTGTTTATATTTATGTTTGTGACTGTGTATGTGCATTTATATCTGTGTATGTGTGTTTATATTTGTGTGTGTGACTGTGTATGTGTTTATATTTGTGTGTGTGTGTGACTGTGTATGTGTTTATATTTGTGTGTGTGTGTGACTGTGTATGTGTTTATATTTGTGTGTGTGTGTGACTGTGTATGTGTGTTTATATTTGTGTGTGTGTGACTGTGTATGTGTGTTTATGTAAGCATATGTGTATACGTGCATGTGTTTTTGTATATGTGTGTAGTATATATTATGTGTGTGTATATACAGTATCTCACAAAAGTGAGTACACCCCTCACATTTTTGTAAATATTTTATTATATCAAAATGACACCTTGCTACAATGTAAAGTAGTGGGTGTGCAGCCTGTATAACGGTGTAAATTTGCTGTCCCCTCAAAATAACTCAACACATAACCATTAATGTCTAAACCGTTGGCAACAAAAGTGAGTACACCCCTAAGTGTCCGAATTGGGCCCCAAAATGTCAATATTTTGTGTGACCACCATTATTTTCCAGCACTACCTTAACCCTCTTGGGCATGGAGTTCACCAGAGCTTCACAGGTTGCCACTGGAGTCCTCTGCCACTCCTCCATGATGACATCACAGAGCTGGTGGATGTTAGAGACCTTGTGCTCCCCCACCTTCCGTTTGAGGAAGCCCCACAGATGCTCCATAGGGTTTAGGTCTGGAGAAATGCTTGGCCAGTCCATCACCTTTAACCTCAGCTTATTTAGCAAGGCAGTGGTCGTCTTGGAAGTGTTTGGGGTCGTTATCATGTTGGAATACTGCCCTGAGGACCAGTCTCCGAAGAAAGGGGGATCATGCTCTGCTTCAGTATGCCACAGTACATATTGGCATTCATGATTCCCTCAATGAACTGTAGCTCCCTAGTGCCGGCAGCACTCACGCAGGCCCAGACCATGACACTCCCACCACCATACATGACTGTAGTCAAGACACACATATCTTTGTACTCCTCACCTTGTTGCCACCTCACACGCTTGACACCATCTGAACCAAATAAGTTTATGTTGGTCTCATCGGACCACAGGACATGGTTCTAGTAATTCATGTCCTTAGTCTGCTTGTCTTCAGCAAACTGCTTGTTTTCTTGTGCATCAACTTTAGAAGAGGTTTCCTTCTGGGACGACAGCCATGCAGACCAATTTGATGCAGTGTGCAGTGTATGGTCTGAGCACTGACGGGCTGACCCCCCACCCCTTCAACCTCTGCAGCAATGCTGGCAGAACTCATACTTCTATTTCCCAAAGACAATCTCTGGATATGACGCTGAGCACGTGCACTCAACTTCTATGGTCGAGGCCTGTTCTGAGTGGAACCTGTCCTGTGAAACTGCTGTATGGTCTTGCCCACCGTGCTGCGGCTCAGTTTCAGGGTCTTGGCAATCTTCTTATAGCCTAGGTCATCTTTATGTAGAGCAAAAAAAAAAATGTTTAGCTCCTCAGAGAGTTCTTTGCCATGAGGTGTCATGTTGAACTTACAGTGACTAGTTTGAGATAGTGTGAGAGCGATAACACCAAATTTAACAAACCTGCTCACCATTCATACCTGAGACCTTGTAAGACTAATGCGACACATGACACCAGGGAGGGAAAATAGCTAATTGGGCCCAATTTGGACATTTCCACTTTGTTGTGTACTCACTTTTGTTGCCAACAGTTTAGACATTAATGGCTGTGTGTTGAGTTATTTTGAGGGGACAGCAAATTTACACTGTTATACAGGCTGTACACTCACTACTTTACATTGTAGCAAAGTGTAATTTCTTCAGTGTTATCACATGAAAATATATAATAAAATATTTACAAAAATGTGAGGGTGTACTCACTTTTGTGAGATACTGTGTGTATGTATATATATATATATATATATATATATATATATATATATATATATATACATATATATATTCTGTATATAAATGAAAGTCAAAAATAAAGGACCAATCAATGCAGTACAACTGCATAATTAACAAGTGCATAATAAAGAGACAATACCACCTACTCTGAATTTCAAATAAGCAGTAGAGTTTTTTTCTGACAAATATTTTTTTTCTCCCATTTTCCGGCCCCCTATCATGTGACAGACATCAACAAATCACAAGCTAGCACTGTATATGTATAGCCTGTGAGCTTATGCACATGCTCAGTAGCACTTTGTTCCCCAGAAGGTGTATATAAAAATATTGTGCAAAATTTGATAATGGAAGTAAAGTGTCTATAAACTGCAGGTTCTTTCTGAATCATAAAAGTTTATTTGACTTGAGTGCCCCTTTAAACATTCATGATGCAGATAGAGCATTTCTTTTTATAACACTTTAAATTAACTTCTTTTATCGGATGTGCTTTGTTTTCTTTGTATCGCTTGTTTAAAAAGAATATGCACATATCCTACACTAGTGGGAGCTAGCTGCTGATTGGTGCCTGCACACATTTATCTCTTGTAATTAGATAACTAGATGTGCTCAGCTAGCTCCCAGTAGTGTATTGCTGCTCCTATATATGTATCTCATATGTATCTAATAACAGGTTAATATTATAAATCTGTTTGCAACTCAGTTCTGTTAAAATAACAATTTCCATTAATAAAAACATTATATAATGCTGTATCCTGAGATATTTCAGGACACAACAGAAAAATCTCTCACATTTAAATAAACAGTTAGTTTCCTCCTTACTTATCCATATGATAATCACACCCTGAGGGGGAGGCAGGGACTCTGTATTCATGTGACACCAGAGGTGACAATAGACATCTATATGAGAACAAAAGTCCAGGTGTGACCCTCTCATTGTCTCCCAACTGACAAGTTGTACGCATGTGAGTCACACAGAGAAAGGTGACACTCTCACATTAGTATAAATATCTGTGTAACACTCAATGATATCACAGGAGGAACCAGAGAGACTTCATACTTACAGAGCTTCTGCTAAACGGTAATATGCAAACCCTGATATAAATCTTTATTAACAGCCTCACACTGTTGTGTTTTATATAATGATGAGAAAATGTTGTTCTGCACAGGTGGCCCTCGGTTTACAACGGTTCAATTTGCACCGTTTCAGAATAGCAACCTTTTTCTTTCATGTAATTAGCAAGAGTCCATGAGCTAGTGACGTATGGGATATACATTCCTACCAGGAGGGGCAAAGTTTCCCAAACCTCAAAATGCCTACAAATACACCCCTCACCACACCCACAATTCAGTTTTACAAACTTTGCCTCCGATGGAGGTGGTGAAGTAAGTTTGTGCTAGATTCTACGTTGATATGCGCTCCGCAGCAAGTTGGAGCCCGGTTTTCCTCTCAGCGTGCAGTGAATGTCAGAGGGATGTGAGGAGAGTATTGCCTATTTGAATGCAGTGATCTCCTTCTATGGGGTCTATTTCATAGGTTCTCTGTTATCGGTCGTAGAGATTCATCTCTTACCTCCCTTTTCAGATCGACGATATACTCTTATATATACCATTACCTCTGCTGATTCTCGTTTCAGTACTGGTTTGGCTTTCTACAAACATGTAGATGAGTGTCCTGGGGTAAGTAAATCTTATTTTCTGTGACACTCTAAGCTATGGTTGGGCACTTTGTTTATAAAGTTCTAAATATATGTATTCAAACATTTATTTGCCTTGACTCAGAATGTTCAACTTTCCTTATTTTTCAGACAGTCAGTTTCATATTTGGGATAATGCATTTGATTTAATCATTTTTTCTTACCTTCAAAAATTTGACTCTTTTTCCCTGTCGGCTGTTAGGCTCGCGGGGGCTGAAAATGCTTTATTTTATTGCGTCATTCTTGGCGCGGACTTTTTTGGCGCAAAAATTCTTTTCCGTTTCCGGCGTCATACGTGTCGCCGGAAGTTGCGTCATTTTTTTGACGTTATTTTGCGCCAAAAATGTCGGTGTTCCGGATGTGGGCGTCGCTTTTGTCTCCACATTATTTAAGTCTCATTTTTCATTGCTTCTGGTTGCTAGAAGCTTGTTCTTTGGCATTTTTTCCCATTCCTGAAACTGTCATTTAAGGAATTTGATCAATTTTGCTTTATATGTTGTTTTTTCTCTTACATATTGCAAGATGTCTCACGTTGCATCTGAGTCAGAAGATACTACAGGAAAATCGCTGTCTAGTGCTGGATCTACCAAAGCTAAGTGTATCTGCTGTAAACTTTTGGTAGCTATTCCTCCAGCTGTTGTTTGTATTGATTGTCATGACAAACTTGTTAATGCAGATAATATTTCCTTTAGTAAAGTACCATTGCCTGTTGCAGTTCCTTCAACATCTAAGGTGTAGAATGTTCCTGATAACATAAGAGATTTTGTTTCTGAATCCATAAAGAAGGCTATGTCTGTTATTTCTCCTTCTAGTAAACGTAAAAAATCTTTTAAAACTTCTCTCCCTACAGATGAATTTTTAAATGAACATCATCATTCTGATTCTGATGACTCTTCTGGTTCAGAGGATTCTGTCTCAGAGGTTGATGCTGATAAATCTTCATATTTATTTAAAATGGAATTTATTCGTTCTTTACTTAAAGAAGTTCTAATTGCTTTAGAAATAGAGGATTCTGGTCCTCTTGATACTAATTCTAAACGTTTGGATAAGGTATTTAAATCTCCTGTGGTTATTCCAGAAGTTTTTCCTGTTCCTAATGCTATTTCTGCAGTAATTTCCAAAGAATGGGATAAATTGGGTAATTCATTTACTCCTTCTAAACGTTTTAAGCAATTATATCCTATGCCGTCTGACAGATTAGAATTTTGGGACAAAATCCCTAAAGTTGATGGGGCTATTTCTACCCTTGCTAAACGTACTACTATTCCTACGTCAGATGGTACTTCGTTTAAGGATCCTTTAGATAGGAAAATTGAATCCTTTCTAAGAAAAGCTTATCTGTGTTCAGGTAATCTTCTTAGACCTGCTATATCTTTGGCTGATGTTGCTGCAGCTTCAACTTTTTGGTTGGAAACTTTAGCGCAACAAGTAACACATCATGATTCTCATGATATTATTATTCTTCTTCAGCATGCTAATAATTTTATCTGTGATGCCATCTTTGATATTATCAGAGTTGATGTCAGGTTTATGTCTCTAGCTATTTTAGCTAGAAGAGCTTTATGGCTTAAGACTTGGAATGCTGATATGGCTTCTAAATCAACTCTACTTTCCATTTCTTTCCAGGGTAACAAATTATTTGGTTCTCAGTTGGATTCTATTATTTCAACTGTTACTGGTGGGAAAGGAACTTTTTTACCACAGGATAAAAAATCTAAAGGTAAAAACAGGGCTAATAATCGTTTTCGTTCCTTTCGTTTCAACAAAGAACAAAAGTCTGATCCTTCATCCTCAGGAGCAGTTTCAGTTTGGAAACCATCTCCAATCTGGAATAAATCCAAGCCAGCCAGAAAGGCAAAGCCTGCTTCTAAGTCCACATGAAGGTGCGGCCCTCATTCCAGCTCAGCTGGTAGGGGGCAGGTTACGTTTTTTCAAGGAAATTTGGATCAATTCTGTTCACAATCTTTGGATTCAGAACATTGTTTCAGAAGGGTACAGAATTGGTTTCAAGATGAGACCTGCAAAGAGATTTTTTCTTTCCCGTGTCCCAGTAACTCCAGTAAAAGCTCAAGCATTTCTGAATTGTGTTTCAGATCTAGAGTTGACTGGAGTAATTATGCCAGTTCCAGTTCAGGAACAGGGGATGGGGTTTTATTCAAATCTCTTCATTGTACCAAAGAAGGAGAATTCCTTCAGACCAGTTCTGGATCTAAAAATATTGAATCGTTATGTAAGGATACCAACGTTCAAGATGGTAACTGTAAGGACTATCTTGCCTTTTGTTCAGCAAGGGAATTATATGTCCACAATAGATTTACATGATGCATATCTGCATATTCCGATTCATCCAGATCATTATCAGTTCCTGAGATTCTCTTTTCTGGACAAGCATTACCAGTTTGTGGCTCTGCCGTTTGGCCTAGCTACAGCTCCAAGAATTTTTACAAAGGTTCTCGGTGCCCTTCTGTCTGTAATCAGAGAACAGGGTATTGTGGTATTTCCTTATTTGGACGATATCTTGGTACTTGCTCAGTCTTTACATTTAGCAGAATTTCATACGAATCTACTTGTGTTGTTTCTTCAAGATCATGGTTGGAGGATCAATTTACCAAAAAGTTCATTGATTCCTCAGACAAGGGTAACCTTTCTGGGTTTCCAGATAGATTCAGTGTCCATGACTCTGTCTTTAACAGACGAGACGTCTAAAACTGATTGCAGCTTGTCGAAACCTTCAGTCACAATCATTCCCTTCGGTAGCCTTATGCATGGAAATTCTAGGTCTTATGACTGCTGCATCGGACGCGATCCCCTTTGCTCGTTTTCACATGCGACCTCTTCAGCTTTGTATGCTGAATCAATGGTGCAAGGATTACACAAAGATATCTCAATTAATATCTTTAAAACCGATTGTTCGACACTCTCTAACGTGGTGGACAGATGACCATCGTTTAATTCAGGGGGCTTCTTTTGTGCTTCCGACCTGGACTGTAATTTCAACAGATGCAAGTCTCACAGGTTGGGGAGCTGTGTGGGGATCTCTGACGGCACAAGGAGTTTGGGAATCTCAGGAGGTGAGATTACCGATCAATATTTTGGAACTCCGTGCAATTTTCAGAGCTCTTCAGTTTTGGCCTCTTCTGAAGAGAGAATCGTTCATTTGTTTTCAGACAGACAATGTCACAACTGTGGCATACATCAATCATCAAGGAGGGACTCACAGTCCTCTGGCTATGAAAGAAGTATCTCGAATTTTGGTTTGGGCGGAATCCAGCTCCTGTCTAATCTCTGCGGTTCATATCCCAGGTGTAGACAATTGGGAAGCGGATTATCTCAGTCGCCAAACGTTGCATCCGGGCGAATGGTCTCTTCACCCAGAGGTATTTCTTCAGATTGTTCAAATGTGGGAACTTCCAGAAATAGATTTGATGGCGTCCCATCTAAACAAGAAACTTCCCAGGTATCTGTCCAGATCCCGGGATCCTCAGGCGGAGGCAGTGGATGCATTATCACTTCCTTGGAAGTATCATCCTGCCTATATCTTTCCGCCTCTAGTTCTTCTTCCAAGAGTAATCTCCAAGATTCTGAAGGAATGCTCGTTTGTTCTGCTGGTAGCTCTGGCATGGCCTCACAGGTTTTGGTATGCGGATCTTGTCCGGATGGCCTCTTGCCAACCGTGGACTCTTCCGTTAAGACCAGACCTTCTGTCACAAGGTCCTTTTTTCCATCAGGATCTGAAATCCTTAAATTTAAAGGTATGGAGATTGAACGCTTGATTCTTGGTCAAAGAGGTTTCTCTGACTCTGTGATTAATACTATGTTACAGGCTCGTATATCTGTATCTAGAGAGATATATTATAGAGTCTGGAAGACTTATATTTCTTGGTGTATTTCTCATCATTTTTCTTGGCATTCTTTTAGAATACCGAGAATTTTACAGTTTCTTCAGGATGGTTTAGATAAAGGTTTGTCCGCAAGTTCCTTGAAAGGACAAATCTCTGCTCTTTCTGTTCTTTTTCACAGAAAGATTGCTATTCTTCCTGATATTCATTGTTTTGTACAAGCTTTGGTTCGTATAAAACCTGTCATTAAGTCAATTTCTCCTCCTTGGAGTTTGAATTTGGTTCTGGGGGCTCTTCAAGCTCCTCCGTTTGAACCTATGCATTCATTGGACATTAAATTACTTTCTTGGAAAGTTTTGTTCCTTTTGGCCATCTCTTCTGCCAGAAGAGTTTCTGAATTATCTGCTCTTTCTTGTGAGTCTCCTTTTCTGATTTTTCATCAGGATAAGGCGGTGTTGCGAACTTCTTTTGAATTTTTACCTAAAGTTGTGAATTCCAACAACATTAGTAGAGAAATTGTGGTTCCTTCATTATGTCCTAATCCTAAGAATTCTAAGGAGAAATCGTTGCATTCTTTGGATGTTGTTAGAGCTTTGAAATATTATGTTGAAGCTACTAAATCTTTCCGAAAGACTTCTAGTCTATTTGTTATCTTTTCCGGTTCTAGAAAAGGCCAGAAAGCTTCTGCCATTTCTTTGGCATCTTGGTTGAAATCTTTAATTCATCTTGCCTATGTTGAGTCGGGTAAAACTCCGCCTCAGAGAATCACAGCTCATTCTACTAGGTCAGTTTCTACTTCCTGGGCGTTTAGGAATGAAGCTTCGGTTGATCAGATTTGCAAAGCAGCAACTTGGTCCTCTTTGCATACTTTTACTAAATTCTACCATTTTGATGTATTTTCTTCTTCTGAAGCAGTTTTTGGTAGAAAAGTACTTCAGGCAGCGGTTTCAGTTTGAATCTTCTGCTTATGTTTTTCGTTAAACTTTATTTTGGGTGTGGATTATTTTCAGCAGGAATTGGCTGTCTTTATTTTATCCCTCCCTCTCTAGTGACTCTTGTGTGGAAAGATCCACATCTTGGGTAGTCATTATCCCATACGTCACTAGCTCATGGACTCTTGCTAATTACATGAAAGAAAACATAATTTATGTAAGAACTTACCTGATAAATTCATTTCTTTCATATTAGCAAGAGTCCATGAGGCCCGCCCTTTTTTTGTGGTGGTTATGATTTTGTATAAAGCACAATTATTCCAATTCCTTATTTTATATGCTTTCGCACTTTTTTATCACCCCACTTCTTGGCTATTCGTTAAACTGAATTGTGGGTGTGGTGAGGGGTGTATTTGTAGGCATTTTGAGGTTTGGGAAACTTTGCCCCTCCTGGTAGGAATGTATATCCCATACGTCACTAGCTCATGGACTCTTGCTAATATGAAAGAAATGAATTTATCAGGTAAGTTCTTACATAAATTATGTTTTTTTCCAGTCATGTGACTGCTATTGAAAAGCATTGAGAAGCAGTGCATTGATTAAAATAGCCAGTAGGTGGAGCTGTCCGCTTGTGGTGCAGCAAAGATATGCAAGCCAAGCAAGCTGAAATTAATCAGTTTAACCAGACCTGAGCTATCGAGCAGCTTGCAAAGGAACAAGATCTTCCTGTCTATAAATCAGTCCAGATTGGAATGCATAGACAGAACTGCTTGCAGAAAAATGCAAGTAAAGTCTGTGTTGTGTGATTATTTTATTAGGTTTATAATGCTGTTTAGCAAATGTTTTTGTTCATTTAACTTAGTTTAATTATATATTCTGTGTTATGTGATGTTTTTATTAGGTTTATAATGCTGTTTAGCATTTAAAGTCTTCATTTCAAAGCTTTAAATATAATGTATTAGGTGTTACTTATGCCAATTTTGAGAGGGGCCTGGAACCTAACTCCCTCACTTCCCATTGACTTACATTATAAACTGGGTTTCAATTTACAACGGTTTTGATTTACAACCATTCCTTCTGGAACCTAACCCCGGCGTAAACTGAGGGCTACCTGTTTTTTTGTTATGATAAAGATAAATATTTCACTTCATATAAGAAACTGAGTTTAAATAAAAAACTCAACAGTACTTATTTAATTTGTTTTCTATATTTTTCATGCTGTGTTAATGAATTTATTGTTTAGTTTATTCCATTAAAAAGCCCAATTTAATACATAATAATTTATAGCATTTTGTAAAATGAATGTTTGTAGCAGAACCAAACCATATTTTGAAGCATGAGGAAGTCTGCCCAATAATACATTTGTGGGTGTTGTTCCTGTTATCCAATGAGCAATATATTTTTAAGTATCAGCCAATTAGAATCCTGTATTTCCCTATAGGTTTATAACTAACTGTAGAGCCCAGATAAACCATTTTCATTTAATATTAGTCTGATGCTGCTATTTGCTCCAGTAATAAATATCACTCAGCTTATGGCCCTGTTGTATCAGTCTAATCATAAATATCTTGTGATCTGCATATTATTTTATTTCTAATGAGGTTATTTTATAATACATTTCTTATTTCTATTAGCTGTACCTGTTTATCATCAGAATGTTTATCCCACTGATCTGTGACTGATTCTTGTTGTTAGTAAAGACCTTAGTGAGTGTATTCTGCACCTTCAGCTGCTGCTGTTTATGTCACATGATCACAGACTTAAAGGGACAGTGTCCTGTACATTTGGTTTTTGCTTAAAAGAACAAGGAAATTCAAATGTATCTCATTATTTAATTAGAACATATTTTAAACAACTTTCCATTTTACTTCTATTTGCATCATTCTCTAGATATCCTTTATTGAAGCAGCAGCAATGCACTACTGGGAGCTAGCTGATCACATAAGGTGAGCCAATGACAAGAGGCTTGTATGTGGGACCACTAATCAGCACCTTTGCCACAAAGGTCTCCAAGGGAATAAAGCAGATTTGATAATAGAAGGAAATTGGAAAGTTGTTTAAATTTGAATCATAAAAGTGTAATTGTGACTTTGCTGTCCCTTTAATGTGTTTCTAATGACTTGTTTTACCGGTGTATAAAATAGTATAAAGTGTATGGGAAATTTCACCTTTAGCTTTAGTTTTTATGAAAAATAACTGTTTGCTGTTTGTAATTTATTTTCATTATTAAATTGTACACAGCCTTTAAATGACTTGAGGCAGCGGCTCCTACTTAGCATATGCAGGAGTTCATATTATCTAAAAATATGAGTCTGTTATTGGCTGATAGCTGTCACATGGTACAGGTGCAGAACTACATTTATCAGAAAACAATCTACTGCTCTTTTTAAATTCATAGTACGTTTTATTGCATTGTATTTTTATTATGCATCTGTGGTTTTGTAATTCTATATGTTATAGTCCTTTTTAAATGGACTGAATTTGCCAAAATAACATATCTCATTATATTATTACTCTATGTAAACACAAACACTTCCTTTTCTTTTCTATATCTAAGATAGCAATTGAAATGAACATTTTAGTGCCTATCTCTCTTATACCCAATTGCAGTGGGATTTAAGACAACACAGTATTGACCAAGATAAGTTAAAGGACTGGGGCACATGCCAAATACAAAATGTCTGATAGTGAGAATTAGTAGGAAGTACAATACCAATACTGCATTATCCAATTTAACTTATATTTAAACAAATTATATTTAACATTTATTTCAGGAGAAAATATTGTTTCATATAAATGACAGAAAACAAAGATTATAATATATTTGTAAAGTTGTGATATGGTCTCACTCATTAATAGATTTTCTACCATTATGTTGTATAGATCTGGGAAGATTCATATTTAAAGTGATAGTAAACACCCGAAATGTTATTGTTTAATAAAATAGATAATCCATTTATGTACTATTCCCTAGTTGTGCATAACCAACACTGTTATAGAAATATACTTTTTACCGCTGTAATTACCTTGTATCTAAGTTTCTGCAGACTGCCTCCTTATCTCAGATCTTTTGACAGACTTGCATTTCAGGCAATTTGTGCTGACTCCTAAATAACTCCACGTGCATGAGCACAATGTTATTTATATGAAACACATGAACACCCTCTAGCTGTGAAAAAAATGTCAAATGCATTTAGATAAGAGGCAGCCTTCTAGGGCTTAGAAATTAGCATAGGAGCCTCCTAGGATTAGCTTTCAACTAAGAATACCAATAGAACAAAGCAAATTTGATGATTAAAATAAATTAGAAAGTTGTTTAAAATGACATGCCCTATCTGAATCATAAACTATTAATTTGGACTTTAATGTCCCTTTTAAGGGGCAATTATAACACACTGTGGGGCCCATTTATCAAGCTCCGTATGGAGCTTGAGGGCCCGTGTTTCTGGTGAGCCTTCAGACTCGCCAGAAACACAAATTATGGAGCATCGGTCTAAAGACCTCTGCTCCATATCCTGTCCGCCTGCTCTGAGGAGGCGGATAGACAATGCTGCAATTTAACCCGATCGGGTTGATTGATACCTCCCTGCTAACGGCCGATTGGCCGCGAATCTGCAGGGGGCGGCGTTGCACCAGCAATTCACAAGAGTTGATGGTGCAATGCTGAATGTGGAGAGCATATTGCTGTCCGCATTCAGCGAGATCTGTCGGACATGATCCGCAATGTCGGATCATGTCCGACAGGCCTTTCATAAATAGGCCCCACAGAGCTAACTGTACTAAATGCTTGTGGCGAATCAACATCACATATGTAATACCCTAATCAGCTGATCTGTATCACATGAATTGTTATGTGTGCCATTAATTATACCATACGTACAGCTAATCAGAACCATTATTTATTATTATCTATTTAAACCATTTAATATACTTTTTACAGACACGGCCAGAGCACTGAGAGATACCAGGTATTGATGTAACTGGAGTGAATAAGGGAACCTTCTTCCTGAGCACAGACATTGGAGCCTGTTATCAGCATGAACTCATATGTGTTAGGTGAGTAAAATAGATATTATGCTGACTTTAATTACTGGTAAAATAGAATAGATCACTCATTAAACAAATATAAACTATTATATTTATATCTGCATCTATTAAGAACATTTGTGTCAGTGACGGTTATAAAGAAGGAGCAACATCCATTGGGATGAGGATCAGGGTAAAACTACTACTCCCCCCTCTGTCCTTTTAGACAGATCATGTCTAACTACTGCCTAACCTCGCCCTCAGACTTCTGTACTCTGAACACCTGCAACTACACCTTCCCCTGCCCTGACCTCGCTCATGGAACACCCATAACTACACTTAAATGACTACCTTGTTCCAAGTGAGTGTTTCCAACACCAGAACCGCCCCTGATTTGTGTGCTTAAAGGGACACTGAACCCAAATTTTTTCTCTCATGATTCAGATAGAGCAGGCAATTTTAAGCAACTTTCTAATTTACTCCTATTATCAAATTTTCTTCATTCTCTTGGTATCTTTATTTGAAATGCAAGAATATAAGTTTAGATGCCGGCCCATTTTTGGTGAACAACCTGGGTTGTCTTTGCTGATTGGTGGATAAATTAATCCACAAATAAAAAAAAGTGCTGCCCAGAGTACTGAACCAAAAAAGCTCTTAGATGCCTTCTTTTTCAAATAAAGATAGCAAGAGAACGAATAAAATTTGTTAATAGGAGTAAATTAGAAAGTTGCTTAAAATTGGATGCTCTATCTGAATCACAAAAGAAAAAATTTGGGTTCAGTTTCCCTTTAATATTGCAGTAAATATTATTAAACTAATAACGTTTTTGGCTGTTTATATAAATTAAACAACCACAGCTGAAAGCTTGAAAGTATTGTAAAATCACTGCTTCTTACCCTCTCAAAACATCTCAAACTGATTAATAGTCTGTAATGATAAAGACATCATGTTCTCGCCCAACTTGTTGAGCGTGAGCTGTGCAGGACTGCATGTGCACTTGCTTGTGCATTGTTAAATGAGGATGGTGGATGCCGCCTCTCTTGCCCAGAATACAGATGTACTTGTTCCCTGGCTGAGAACATTATGCAAAAAATGTTGTAAATTTTTTTGTGATTTACAGGTAAATAAATGTAAAAATAAACACAAAATGGAAGGCATTGTGTTGCGTATTAAAGAATAATATGATTTTTTATTTAAATGGATTATATTATAAAGAATAAATATTGTTATTTTTCTTTATTTCATTTCTTTTTATGTAGACAAACACATGAATAGTTCATATCCATTCTTTACTACAGGAAGCATCAGAATGATACCACAGACTCCAACATTTTTAGACACTAATGACTATTCACAAACATTGGGGATATCACAGCAGATATTTAAAGAACATGGTGAATTGTCAGGAACTGGGCAGCAATCATTATGTACAGAGAGTGATTTAGTCATCAAACAAGAGGACAACATTTATGAGTTTTCTAGTGAAATTATTATCCCAGAGGATAAACCACACACATTTGCTGAGTTTTCAAAACATATTAAAGAAGAGAAAAGTCTACAGTCTAGCCAAATGATTCATACAAAAGACAAACCTTTCAAATGTACAGAATGTGAGAAAAGCTTTAGATATAAGTCTCATCTTCTAGAACACCACACAATTCTCACAGATGAGAAGCCTCACACATGTCCTGAGTGTGGCAAATGTTTTATACAAATGACAAAACTTATAGCTTATGGAAGGACCCACACAGGGGAGAAACCATTTAGCTGTACAGAGTGTGGAAAAAGTTTTACACGAATGTATAATCTGAAAACTCATAAAAAGAATCACAGAGGAGAAAAGCCTTTCACGTGTACAGAGTGTGGAAAAAGTTTTACACAAAAGAGTGATCTGAAAAAGCATGAAAGGATTCACACAGGAGAAAAACCTTTCACATGTACAGAGTGTGGAGAAAGTTTTACACAAAAGAGTGATCTGAAAAAGCATGAAAGGATTCACACAGGAGAAAAACCTTTCACATGTGCAGAGTGTGGAAAAAGTTTTACAGAAAAAAGTAATCTGAGAAAACATGAAAGGATTCACACAGGAGAAAAGCCTTTCACATGTACAGAGTGTGGAAAATGTTTTACAGAAAAAAGTAATCTGAGAAAACATGAAAGGAGTCACACAGGAGAAAAGCCTTTCACATGTACAGAGTGTGGAAGAAGTTTTATACAAAAGAGTGATCTGAAAAAGCATGAAAGGATTCACACAGGAGAAAAGCTGTTCACATGTACAGCGTGTGGGAAAAGTTTTACACGAATAAGTAGTCTGAAAAATCATGAAAGGATTCACACAGGAGAAAAGCCATTCACATGTACAGAGTGTGGAAAAAGTTTTACAGATAAGGGTAATCTGAGAAAACATGAAAGGAGTCACAAGGGAAGAAACCTTTCACATGTTTAGAAAGTGGAAAAAGGGTTTATTGAAATCAGGTATCACAAAACACCAAATATTTACACACAAATAAACTTTATATACACCGTGTACAACCTTTTTACAATTATCCTAAAAAAGACAAACTCTCTAAACAATAACATCAAAAGAGATGTTATTGTAGATAATATTTACTAAATCCCAGTTACAGAAGCCTCAGATTGGAAGTGCTCTCCTGCTGTCCTTTTGTTCCTCTATATACAGTTGTGCTCATAAGTTTACATACCCTGGCAGAATTTATGATTTTTTGGCCATTTTTCAGAGAATATGAATGATAACACAAAAACTTTTCTTTCACTCATGGTTAGTTTTTGGCTGAAGCCATTTATTATGAATCAACTGTGTTTACTCTTTTTTAAATCATAATGACAACAGAAACTCCCCAAATGACCCTGATCAAAGGTTTACATACCCTGGTAATTTTGGCCTGATAACATGCACACACAAGTTGACACAAAGGGGTTTAAATGGCTATTAAATGTAACCATCCTCACCTGTGATCTGTTTGCGTGTAATTAGTGTGTGTGTATAAAAGGTCAATGAGTTTCTGGACTCCTGACAGACCCTTGCATCTTTCATCCAGTGCTGCACTGACGATTCTGAGTCATGGGAAAAGCAAACAAATTGTCAAAGGATCTGTGGGAAAAGGTAGTTGAACTGTATAAAACAGGAAAGGGATATAAAAAGATATCCAAGGAATTGAGAATGCAGATCAGCAGTGTTCAAACTCTAATAAAGAAGTGGAAAATGAGGGGTTCTGTTGAAACCAAACCACGGTCAGGTAGACCAACTAAAATGTCAGCCACAACTGCCAGGAAAATTGTTTGGGATGAAAAGACAAACCCACAAATAACTTCAGGTGAAATACAGGACATGTGGTGTTGCTGTTTCAAGATGCACAATAAGGAGGCACTTGAAGAAAGATGGGCTGCATGGTCGAGTAGCCGGAAGAAAGCCATTACTATGCAAATGTCACAAAGTATCCCGCTTACAATACGCCAAACAGCACAGAGACAAGCCTCAAACCTTCTGGCACAAAGTAATTTGGAGTGATCAGACCAAAATTGAGCTTTCTTTCATGTAATTAGCAAGAGTCCATGAGCTAGTGACGTATGGGATATACAGTCCTACCAGGAGGGGCAAAGTTTCCCAAACCTCAAAATGCCTATAAATACACCCCTCACCACACCCACAATTCAGTTTTACAAACTTTGCCTCCGATGGAGGTGGTGAAGTAAGTTTGTGCTAGATTCTACGTTGATATGCGCTCCGCAGCAAGTTGGAGCCCGGTTTTCCTCTCAGCGTGCAGTGAATGTCAGAGGGATGTGAGGAGAGTATTGCCTATTTGAATGCAGTGATCTCCTTCTACGGGGTCTATTTCATAGGTTCTCTGTTATCGGTCGTAGAGATTCATCTCTTACCTCCCTTTTCAGATCGACGATATACTCTTATATATACCATTACCTCTACTGATTCTCGTTTCAGTACTGGTTTGGCTATCTGCTATATGTAGATGAGTGTCCTGGGGTAAGTAAGTCTTATTTTCTGTGACACTCCAAGCTATGGTTGGGCACTTTGTTTATAAAGTTCTAAATATATGTATTCAAACATTTATTTGCCTTGACTCAGAATGTTCAACTTTCCTTATTTTCAGACAGTCAGTTTCATATTTGGGATAATGCATTTAATAATTTTTTTCTTACCTTCAAAAAATTTTTTGACTCTTCCCTGTGGGCTGTTAGGCTCGCGGGGGCTGAAAATGCTTCATTTTATTGCGTCATTCTTGGCGCGGACTCTTTTGGCGCAAAAGTTCTATTTCCGTTTCCGGCGTCATACGTGTCGCCGGAAGTTGCGTCATTTTTTTGACGTTATTTTGCGCCAAAAATGTCGGCGTTCCGGATGTGGCGTCATTTTTGGCGCCAAAAGCATTTAGGCGCCAAATAATGTGGGCGTCTTATTTGGCGCGTAAAAATATGGGCGTCACTTTTGTCTCCACATTATTTTAGTCTCATTTTTTATTGCTTCTGGTTGCTAGAAGCTTGTTCTTTGGCATTTTTTCCCATTCCTGAAACTGTCTTTTAAGGAATTTGATTAATTTTGCTTTATATATGTTGTTTTTTCTCTTACATATTGCAAGATGTCCCACGTTGCATCTGAGTCAGAAGATACTACAGGAAAATCGCTGTCAAGTGCTGAATCTACCAAAGCTAAGTGTATCTGCTGTAAACTTTTGGTAGCTATTCCTCCAGCTGTTGTTTGTATTGATTGTCATGACAAACTTGTTAAAGCAGATAATATTTCCTTTAGTAAAGTACCATTGCCTGTTGCAGTTCCTTCAACATCTAAGGTGCAGAATGTTCCTGATAATATAAGAGATTTTGTTTCAGAATCCATTAAGAAGGCTATGTCTGTTATTTTTCCTTCTAGTAAACGTAAAAAATCTTTTAAACTTCTCTCCCTACAGATGAATTTTTAAATGAAGATCATCATTCTGATTCTGATGATTCCTCTGGTTCAGAGGATTCTGTCTCAGAGGTTGATGCTGATAAATCTTCATATTTATTTAAAATGGAATTTATTCGTTCTTTACTTAAAGAAGTACTAATTGCTTTAGAAATAGAGGATTCGGGTCCTCTTGATGTTAATTCTAAACGTTTGGATAAGGTATTTAAAGCTCCTGTGGTTTTTCCAGAAGTTTTTCCTGTTCCTAATGCTATTTCTGCAGTAATTTCCAAGGAATGGGATAAATTGGGTAATTCATTTACTCCTTCTAAACGTTTTAAGCATTTATATCCTGTGCCGTCTGACAGATTAGAATTTTGGGACAAGATCCCTAAAGTTGATGGGGCTATTTCTACCCTTGCTAAACGTACTACTATTCCTACGTCAGATGGTACTTCGTTTAAAGATCCTCTAGATAGGAAAATTGAATCCTTTCTAAGAAAAGCTTATCTGTGTTCAGGTAATCTTCTTAGACCTGCTATATCTTTGGCTGATGTTGCTGCAGCTTCAACTTTTTGGTTGGAAACTTTAGCGCAACAAGTAACACATTGTGATTCTCATGATATTATTATTCTTCTTCAGCATGCTAATAATTTTATCTGTGATGCTATTTTTGATATTATCAGAGTTGATGTCAGGTTTATGTCTCTAGCTATCTTAGCTAGAAGAGCTTTATGGCTTAAAACTTGGAATGCTGATATGGCTTCTAAATCAACTTTGCTTTCCATTTCTTTCCAGGGTAACAAATTATTTGGTTCTCAGTTGGATTCCATTATTTCAACTGTTACTGGTGGGAAAGGAACTTTTTTACCACAGGATAAAAAATCTAAAGGTAAAAACAGGGCTAATAATCGTTTTCGTTCCTTTCGTTTCAACAAAGAACAAAAGCCTGATCCTTCATCCTCAGGAGCAGTTTCGGTTTGGAAACCTTCTCCAGTCTGGAATAAATCCAAGCCAGCTAGAAAGGCAAAGCCTGCTTCTAAGTCCACATGAAGGTGCGGCCCTCATTCCAGCTCAGCTGGTAGGGGGCAGGTTACGTTTTTTCAAGGAAATTTGGATCAATTCTGTTCACAATCTTTGGATTCAGAGCATTGTTTCAGAAGGGTACAGAATTGGTTTCAAGATGAGACCTCCTGCAAAGAGATTTTTTCTTTCCCGTGTCCCAGTAAATCCAGTAAAAGCTCAAGCATTTCTGAATTGTGTTTCAGATCTAGAGTTGTCTGGAGTAATTATGCCAGTTCCAGTTCCGGAACAGGGGATGGGGTTTTATTCAAATCTCTTCATTGTACCAAAGAAGGAGAATTCCTTCAGAGCAGTTCTGGATCTAAAAATATTGAATCATTATGTAAGGATACCAACGTTCAAGATGGTAACTGTAAGGACTATATTGCCTTTTGTTCAGCAAGGGAATTATATGTCCACAATAGATTTACAGGATGCATATCTGCATATTCCGATTCATCCAGATCATTATCAGTTCCTGAGATTCTCTTTTCTGGACAAGCATTACCAGTTTGTGGCTCTGCCGTTTGGCCTAGCTACAGCTCCAAGAATTTTTACAAAGGTTCTCGGTGCCCTTCTGTCTGTAATCAGAGAACAGGGTATTGTGGTATTTCCTTATTTGGACGATATCTTGGTACTTGCTCAGTCTTTACATTTAGCAGAATCTCATACGAATCGACTTGTGTTGTTTCTTCAAGATCATGGTTGGAGGATCAATTTACCAAAAAGTTCTTTGATTCCTCAGACAAGAGTAACCTTTCTGGGTTTCCAGATGGATTCAGTATCCATGACTCTGTCTTTAACAGACAAGAGACGTCTAAAATTGATTGCAGCTTGTCGAAACCTTCAGTCACAATCATTCCCTTCGGTAGCCTTATGCATGGAAATTCTAGGTCTTATGACTGCTGCATCGGACGCGATCCCCTTTGCTCGTTTTCACATGCGACCTCTTCAGCTCTGTATGCTGAAGCAATGGTGCAAGGATTACACGAAGATTTCTCAAATAATATCTTTAAAACCGATTGTTCGACACTCTCTAACATGGTGGACAGATCACCATCGTTTAATTCAGGGGGCTTCTTTTGTGCTTCCGACCTGGACTGTAATTTCAACAGATGCAAGTCTCACAGGTTGGGGAGCTGTGTGGGGATATCTGACAGCACAAGGAGTTTGGGAATCTCAGGAGGTGAGATTACCGATCAATATTTTGGAACTCCGTGCAATTTTCAGAGCTCTTCAGTTTTGGCCTCTTCTGAAGAGAGAATCGTTCATTTGTTTTCAGACGGACAATGTCACAACTGTGGCATACATCAATCATCAAGGAGGGACTCACAGTCCTCTGGCTATGAAAGAAGTATCTCGAATTTTGGTTTGGGCGGAATCCAGCTCCTGTCTAATCTCTGCGGTTCATATTCCAGGTATAGACAATTGGGAAGCGGATTATCTCAGTCGCCAAACGTTACATCCGGGCGAATGGTCTCTTCACCCAGAGGTATTTCTTCAGATTGTTCAAATGTGGGAACTTCCAGAAATAGATCTGATGGCGTCCCATCTAAACAAGAAACTTCCCAGGTATCTGTCCAGATCCCGGGATCCTCAGGCGGAGGCAGTGGATGCATTATCACTTCCTTGGAGGTATCATCCTGCCTATATCTTTCCGCCTCTAGTTCTTCTTCCAAGAGTAATATCCAAGATTCTGAAGGAATGCTCGTTTGTTCTGCTGGTAGCTCCGGCATGGCCTCACAGGTTTTGGTATGCGGATCTTGTCCGGATGGCCTCTTGCCAACCGTGGACTCTTCCGTTAAGACCAGACCTTCTGTCACAAGGTCCTTTTTTCCATCAGGATCTGAAATCCTTAAATTTAAAGGTATGGAGATTGAACGCTTGATTCTTGGTCAAAGAGGTTTCTCTGACTCCGTGATTAATACTATGTTACAGGCTCGTAAGTCTGTATCTCGAGAGATATATTATAGAGTCTGGAAGACTTATATTTCTTGGTGTCTTTCTCATCATTTTTCTTGGCATTCTTTTAGAATACCGAGAATTTTACAGTTTCTTCAGGATGGTTTAGATAAGGGTTTGTCCGCAAGTTCTTTGAAAGGACAAATCTCTGCTCTTTCTGTTCTTTTTCACAGAAAGATTGCTATTCTTCCTGATATTCATTGTTTTGTACAAGCTTTGGTTCGTATAAAACCTGTCTTTAAGTCAATTTCTCCTCCTTGGAGTTTGAATCTGGTTCTGGGAGCTCTTCAAGCTCCTCTGTTTGAACCTATGCATTCATTGGACATTAAATTGCTTTCTTGGAAAGTTTTGTTCCTTTTGGCCATCTCTTCTGTTAGAAGAGTTTCTAAATTATCTGCTCTTTCTTGTGAGTCTCCTTTTCTGATTTTTCACCAGGATAAGGCGGTGTTGCGAACTTCTTTTGAATTTTTACCTAAAGTTGTGAATTCCAACAACATTAGTAGAGAAATTGTGGTTCCTTCATTATGTCCTAATCCTAAGAATTCTAAGGAGAAATCGTTGCATTCTTTGGATGTTGTTAGAGCTTTGAAATATTATGTTGAAGCTACGAAATCTTTCCGTAAGACTTCTAGTCTATTTGTTATCTTTTCCGGTTCTAGAAAAGGCCAGAAAGCTTCTGCCATTTCTTCGGCATCTTGGTTGAAATCTTTAATTCATCTTGCCTATGTTGAGTCGGGTAAAACTCCGCCTCAGAGAATTACAGCTCATTCTACTAGGTCAGTTTCTACTTCCTGGGCGTTTAGGAATGAAGCTTCGGTTGACCAGATTTGCAAAGCAGCAACTTGGTCCTCTTTGCATACTTTTACTAAATTCTACCATTTTGATGTATTTTCTTCTTCTGAAGCAGTTTTTGGTAGAAAAGTACTTCAGGCAGCGGTTTCAGTTTTGAATCTTCTGCTTATGTTTTTCGTTAAACTTTATTTTGGGTGTGGATTATTTTCAGCAGGAATTGGCTGTCTTTATTTTATCCCTCCCTCTCTAGTGACTCTTGCGTGGAAAGATCCACATCTTGGGTAGTCATTATCCCATACGTCACTAGCTCATGGACTCTTGCTAATTACATGAAAGAAAACATAATTTATGTAAGAACTTACCTGATAAATTCATTTCTTTCATATTAGCAAGAGTCCATGAGGCCCACCCTTTTTTGTGGTGGTTATGATTTTGTATAAAGCACAATTTATTCCAATTCCTTATTTTATATGCTTTCGCACTTTTTTATCACCCCACTTCTTGGCTATTCGTTAAACTGAATTGTGGGTGTGGTGAGGGGTGTATTTATAGGCATTTTGAGGTTTGGGAAACTTTGCCCCTCCTGGTAGGAATGTATATCCCATACGTCACTAGCTCATGGACTCTTGCTAATATGAAAGAAATGAATTTATCAGGTAAGTTCTTACATAAATTATGTTTTTTGGCCACAACCATAAACACTACATTTGGAGAGGAGTCAACAAGGCCTATGATGAAAGGTACACCATTCCTACTGTGAAACACGGAGGTGGATCGCTGATGTTTTGGGGATGTGTGAGCTACAAAGGCACAGGAAATTTGGTCAGAATTGATGGTAAGATGAATGCAGTATGTTATTAAAAAGAACGCCTCATTTTCCACTTCTTGATTAGAGTTTGAACACTGCTGATTTGCATTCTCAATTCTTTGGATATCTTTTTATATCCCTTTCCTGTTTTATACAGTTCAACTACCTTTTTCCCATAGATCTTTTGACAATTCTTTTTCTTTCCCCATGACTCAGAATCCAGAAACGTCAGTGCAGCACTGGATGAAAGATGCAAGGGTATACTAAAGAATTTATTTCTTCTGTTGTAGGACAAATGTATACTATAAAATAATCCCATAAAGTGTAGAATAATCTTCCATTCCCTGCTTCCTACACCCTGGTGGTATGTGGGGGGCGTAGTTTGTCACTGCTGGATGTCTCTTGGTCTTGTGCAGAGCTTTGGGGCGGGGTTATAATAACGTCCCTCCCAGGCCAAATGGACACAGTGCGTGCAAAAGCACTGACTGGTCTGTGCATGGACATGCGCTCCTGCATGCTACTGAATACCGCCTCTTGCATGATAGATCTAACAGAAAAAAACAGTTGATCTAACCTGATCTAACGTATATCTATCAAATTCAATACAATTTGGTCCAGATTTCAGTTGAGGGGGGAGCTAACCTGGGATCACCCCTCCCCTGCACACAATAGGATTGTGAAAACCGCCTCTTGCGTGATAGATCTAATGAAAAAATAGATGATCTAACCTGATCTAACATATATCTATCAAAATCAATAAAATTTGGTCCAGATTTCAGTTGAGGGGGGGGCTAACCCGGGATCACCCCTCCCCCGCACACAAAATAGGATTTTGAATACCGCCTCTTGCGTGATAGATCTAACAAAAAAAATAGTTGATCTAACGTATATCTATTAAAATCAATAAAATGTGGTCCAGATTTCAGTTGAGGGGGGCTAGTCCAGTGATCACTCCTCCCCCGCACACAAACTAGGATTGTGAATACCGCCGCTTGCATGATAGATCTAACGAAAAAATAGTTGATCTAACCTGATCCAATGTTTATCTATAAAAATCAATAAAATTTGGTCCAGATTTCAGTTGAGGGGGGGGGGGGGCTAGCCCCCCCCCTCATTAAAAATGCAATATCTCAGTAATTAGACTAGATCTAACAAAACTTTTAGCTGATCAAACCTGATCTAACGTAGAGATATCATAATCAATATAATTTTGTCAACATTGTTGAGGGGGGCTGGCTACGGGTTAGCCCCCCTGAAAAAGATTGTTAATATTTCATATTTTAGAGTAGATCTAACGAAAAAAACAGTTGATCTAACCTGATCTTACAAATGGAATGATCGTTTGTTAAAATTTTAAATATGGGGGGGGCTAACCCGGGTGAGGTCATATACACACATGCACATATAAATATACATATATACACATGTACATACACACAAACATAAATATACACACATGTACATACACACAAACATAAATATACACACATGCACATACATACATGCACAAGCATGCACATACACACACACACACAAGCATGCACATATAAACATACATATATACACATGTACATACACACAAATATACACACATACACAAGCATACATATACACACATACACAAGCTCTTCCCTCCTGACCTGCGCGCTACCTGCCATATGTTGGGATGCAGTGAAGTTATCAGGGTGATCACTTCCTCCCAGCGATTGGCTGCAGTACAACAGGAGCCGGGGACAGTTCAACTGGAGACGGGGACATTTCCTGGGACATAATTTTTCCGGGGACAGTCTCCTCAATCCGGGGACTGTCCCCATCTGGTCACCCTAAATTAACCCCTTCACTGCTGGGCATAATACAAGTGAGGTGCGCAGCGGCATTTAGCGGCCTTCTAATTACCAAAAAGCAATGCCAAAGCCATATATGTCTGCTATTTCTGAACAAAGGGGATCCCAGAGAAGCATTTACAACCATTTGTGCCATTATTGCACAAGCTGTTTGTAAATAATTTCAGTGAGAAACCTAAAATTTGTAAAAAAAAAAAAAAGTGAATGATTTGTTTTTTATTTGATCTCATTTGGCGGTGAAATGGTGGCATTAAACATACAAAAATGGGCCTAGATGAATATTTTGAGTTGTCTACTAAAAAAAATATATACATGTCAAGGGATATTCAGGGATTCCTGACAGATATCAGTGTTCCAATGTAACTATCGCTAATTTTGAAAAAAAAATGGTTTGGAAATAGCAAAGTGCTATTTGTATTTATTGCCCTATAACTTGCAAAGAACATGTAAACATTTGGTATTTCTAAACTCAGAACAAAATTTAGAAACTATAGCACACAGAGAAAGTCTAGCACTCACTCACAAGCTCTCAACTAAGATAAAAAGCAGCAATGGAAGAGTTAGTTACCACATCTGGCCAAATGGGAAAAGCCCAGGTACCTCGTCAAGGTCTCTTCCAAAAACCTGGGTCCCTAAACAGCCACACAATGCAGGCTCACATTGAAACAACTGTGGAAAAAAAAAAGTTAAGGGAAGGTTGATGTTGTGTTTTTTCAACCTTGTACTTTTTTAAATGTAGCAAACTAATTGAACACCATTATAATGAATAATTTTCAAACATAGAATTAGTACTGGGTATAGATATCTTAAAATATATATAGAATATCTTAGAACCACAAGCACGTATTCAGTATATGGGTAATCCTCATGCTCATAGTAACAGAAAATAAGTACCAGCGTAACGGTCAAATTTAAACTGTCTCCTGTCCGTATTCGGAGAAACTTCAAGAGTCTTAGGCATTTAAGCTAACAGCTTAGCATTTACCAGCTTTTAACCTATAACTAAATTGAGCTGTTACAGCTAATAGTATTTACACTGCCTAGCGGTAAGTCTAATATACACAGCCATACAAATTAAGTCTTTTTACAACGGCTTCACATTTCGAATTTTGAAATCCTGGGAAAAACTAGATAAAATATTTACAAATTAGATATTTAGCGGACCAATTCTTACAGACTTTGACGCTCATACAAGGATAATCTATAGTATCACTTGTGTTAACGTTATACTTAAACATTTTGACAACACACACTGATTTTGTAGGGCAAATGCTGTTCATAACGCTGTAACTCAGACCGCTTTATTCAGCATAAATTGTAATAAACTGTGACTACCTCATATTGCAGCAGGTTTAGAAACCTTAAGAACAAAATTTCAATAAAACGGTCACCTCAGTAATGGTCCGCATATTTAATACTGCCTGTCATATATTTGAATAGTTAACCCCCAATCGACCACACACAAATTCAAAACAACAGTTCAGCCAACTCAAATGAAAGCAGCTACATAACGTATGACCTGAAGATTTCTTAAGCTATTTATATAACCTTAAGAGCTAAACTTTATATACAAATGGTATTTTAAAACTTATTATTATTTAAAATATTATTATCAATACCATAATATAAAAACAATAGGAATAATCCTCTTAAAGAGACAGTACATACACCAACAGAGCCATCGTTGTAAAAGGATTAAGCCTGTGTGCACCCTCCATTTTTTCATAGTTGTTTGAATGTGAGCCTGCATTGTGTGGCTGTTTAGGGACCCAGGTTTTTGGAAGAGACCTTGACGAGGTACCTGGGCTTTTCCCATTTGGCCAGATGCGGTAACTAACTCTTCCATTGCTGCGTTTTATCTTAGTTGAGAGCTTGTGAGTGAGTGCTGGACTTTCTCTGTGTGCTATATTAATGTATTATTTTTTTGTAATTTTCCCTGTTTGGGCCTTGCATCCAGGCCTGTCTGGGGTTAACTGCCTGTGACTCTGGTGACAGTGCAGCTTCCTGAGAGTGTTGTCTTGCACCCAGGGCTGTGCATGTTACAGGGTCATAGGATGTGTACCTGGTCCGGCCTGAGAGTGCTGACCCCACCCGTGTTTTGAAAATTTAGAAACTATTTAGCATGGTTGTTTTTTGGTGGTTGTCGATGTGTAACAGATTTTGGGGGTCAAAGTTAAAAAAAGGTTTTTTTTTTCATCATATTTTATAATTGTTTTATAGTAAATTATAAGATATGATAAAAAATAATGATATCTTTAGAAAGTCCATTTAATGGTGAGAAAAACGGTATATAATATGTGTGGGTACAGTAAATGAGTAAGAGGAAAATTACAGCTAAACACAAACGCCTAGATTTGGAGTTTTGTCGGTAAAGCCGTGCAGTGCTAACAAGCCTTTTTTTTCCAGCGCACCCTTAAGCCAACGCTGGTATTTTGAGTTTTCTGAATGGCTGCGTTAGCCTCAGAAAAGTGAGCGTTGAGCCAAATTTAGCTCCACTTCAACCCTCAATACCAGTGTTGCTTACGGTAGCGGTAAGCTGGAAAAACGTGCTCGTGCACGATTTCCCCATAGGATACAATGGGGCTGAGCTGGCTAAAAAAAAAACTAACACCTGCAAAAAAGCAGCGTTCAGCTCCTAACGCAGCCCCATTGTTTCCTATGGGGAAAGAAAATTTACGTCTGCACCTAACACCCTAACATGAACCCTGAGTCTAAACACCCCTAATCTTACACTTATTAACCCCTAATCTGCCGCTCTGGAAACCGCTGCCACCTACATTATAGCTATGAACCCCTAATCTGCTGTCCCTAACATCGCCGACACCTATATTATATTTATTAACCCCTAATCTGCCCCCCCAATGTCGCCGCCACCTACCTACACTTATTAACCCCTAATCTGCCGACCGGACATCGCTGCCACTATAAATGTATTAACCCCTAAACCGCTGCACTCCCGCCTCGCAAACACTATAATAAATTTTATTAACCCCTAATCTGCCCTCCCTAACATCGCAGCCACCTAACTACAATTAATAACCCCTAATCTGCCCCCCCAACATCGCCGCTACTATAATAAAGTTATTAACCCCTAAATCTAAGTCTAACCCTAACACGCCCCTAACTTAAATATAATTTAAATAAAACGAAATAAATTTACTATAATTAAATATATTAATCCTATTTAAAAATAAATACTTACCTGTAAAATAAACAATATAGCTACAATATAACTAATAATTACATTGTAGCTAGTTTAGGATTTATATTTATTTTACAGGCAACTTTGTATTTATTTTAACTAGGTACAATAGCTATTAAATAGTTAATAACTATTTAATAGCTACCTAGTTAAAATAATTACAAAATTACCTGGAAAATAAATCCTAACCTAAGCTACAAATACTCCTAACACTACACTATCAATACATTAATTAAATAAATTACCTACAATTATCTAAACTAAAATACAATTAAATAAACTAAACCATAGTACAAAAAAAACAAACACTAAATTACAAAAAATAAAAAAATATTACAAGAATTTTAATCTAATTACACCTAATCTAAGCCCCCTAATAAAATAAAAAAGTCCCCCAAAATAATAAAATTCCCTACCCTATACTAAATTACAAAAGTAATCAGCCCTTAAAAGGGCTTTTTGCGGGGCATTGCCCCAAAGTAATCAGCTCTTACAAAATACAAGACCCCCCAACATTACAACCCACCACCCACACACCCCTACTCTAAAACCCACCCGACCCCCCCTTAAAAAAACCTAACACTACCCCATTGAAGATCATCCTACCTTGAGCCGTGTTCACCCAGCCGGGCACCACTGGTCATCTGATCCGTCCAGAAGTCTTCATCCGATGGGGCAGAAGAGGACATCCGGACCGGGAGAAGGCTTCATCCAAGCGGCATCTTCTATCTTCATCCATCCAGCACGGAGCGGGTCCATCTTCAAGACATCCGACGCGGAGCATCCTCTTCTTTCCACGGACGACGACTGAATGAAGGTTCCTTTAAATGACGTCATCCAAGATGACGTTCCTCGAATTCCGATTGGCTGATAGGATTCTATCAGCCAATCGGAATTAGGGTAGGAAAAATCTGATTGGTTGATTGGATCAGCCAATAGAATGCAAGGTCAATTCTATTGGCTGATCCAATCAGCTAATCGGATTGAACTTCATTTATTATAGTGGCGGCGATGTCCAGTCGGCAGATTAGGGGTTAATAAGTGTAGGTAGGTGGTGGCGGCGACGTTGTGGGGGACAGATTAGGGGTTAACAAATATAATATAGGTGACAGCAGATTAGGGGTTCATAGCTATAATGTAGGTGGCGGCGGTGTCCGGTTGGCAGATTAGGGGTTAAATAATTTTATTATAGGGTTTGCGATGTGGGGGGGGGCCTCGGTTTAGGGGTTCATAGGTAGTTTATGGATGTTAGTGTACTTTGTAGCGCTGTAGTTAAGAGCTTTATGTTCCGGCGTTAGCCCATAAAACTCTTAACTACTGACTTTTTTATGCGGTAGGAGTCTTGGAGATAGAGGCTGTACCGCTCACTTCTTCCAAGATTCATAATACCGGCGTTAGGCAAATCCCATTAAAAAGATAGGATACGCAATTGACGTAAGGGGATTTGCGGTAGCCTCGAGTCGCTGAAAAAAAGTGAGCGGTACACCTGTACCTGCCAAACTCTAAATACCAGCGGGCGTTAAAAAGCAGTGTTAGGACCCCTTAACGCTGCTTTTTAAGGCTAACGCAGAACTCTAAATCTAGGTGAAACACAGCAGAAATGTAAAAATAGCCCTGGTCTCAAACGGTCAGAAATGAACTAGTACTGCCTAACTGTGAAAAACTTTCAAAATACACTGAGCTAAGTGGCGCTTTTCAATGGTTTAGAAATCAGTTTCAGGTTACCTAGGTTTAGCTTTTCAAAAATGCCACCAAGGGAACAAAGCAAATTTAATCATAAAAGTCAATTGGAAAGTTGTTTAAAATTGCATGCCCTATCTGAGTCATGAAAGTTTATTTTTGACTAGACTGTCGCTTTAAATAAATCTGTTTACTTCTGATACCATAAAGGTCTCCTGTTATAAAATGCACAGAACTCATGAATGCACCATTGTTCAACTTCAAGAACTTTTTATTAACTGAAGATAACACACCCATTTCACTGTTATACCACATGCTTGTCCCTAGTGTTAGAATATATGAACTGCAACAAATATAAACAGCAACAACTGGAAGAAACCATTATGATATATTCATTACACACTACATTATATTTTACGGGCAATTGGTGGACATTTTTAAAATTAACCAGAGGTCTGACCCCTGGTTAATTTTCAGAGCGCTTATTGCTACTGAGAGCTTATAGTAGCATTAGCCAGCCACTTGCAATGGCTGGTTATTTAATCCAGTGGCGGCTGGTGACTTTTGAAGATGGGGGAGCACTAGCCCCGCCCCTCAGATGGCTCCGTCCATTTTATTGTGTGTGTATGTATATATATATATATATATATATATATATATATACATACACATACACACTATGCCAGTTACCTTAACACATTCTTGTACAAGGTGAGGGCAGTGTGTTATGTGTATTACTGTGTGTTGTATGTACATAACTAACCTGAAAGACAAGAGCACCACATACACCCTGCAGTTACTATATATATATATATATATATATATATATATATATATATATATATATATATATATATATATATATATATACATATACATACACTGGGTACAAGAGTCCTGTTACTGGGGCAGTATAAGGACATATATATATATATTTATATTTATAAAGTCCTTATACTGCCCCAGTGACAGGACTCTTGTACCCAGTATATATATATATATACACCCAGAGACAAGCAGAATACACTTTTTAATAATGTTTAATACACACACTGTCCTGTCTGACACTAAAGTAGCCAGCCATCATAAGAAGCCACTATCCTGACACCCAGAGACAAGCAGACAGTATATGTATTACACATTATTAAAACATGTATTCTGTTTGTCTCTGGGTGTCAGGATAGTGGCTTGCTATGGCTGGCTACTTTAGTGTCAGACAGTGTATGTATTAAACAACAGCATGCTGCTTACTTTCCATCTGTCTGTTCTGAATACTTTCTCTCTCCCCTTGCCATAGAAACCCAGATCTGCAATTAAAGGTAAAGAAAAAAAAAGAAACTGCTTGTTGAACTGTTTACTGCGGCAATATCATGAGGGCTGGAGCACTGTAATCCGTTCAACAAGCAGTTTCTTTTTTTTTCTTTACCTTTAATTCCAGATCTGTGTTTCTAGGACAAGGGGAGAGAGATAGTATTCAGAACAGACAGATGAAAAGTAAGCAGCATGCTGTACTGAACGGTAGCACTAGTTTTTCCCTGAAATCTGAGCCTTGCTAGCACTTACCCTCCCTGTGCTGCTGCTGCCCCCCTCACTGACTGTTCTCTCCCCGGGCCGGGCTGGACAAATGCCTCTCACTGAGCTCCTCTCAGCTCAACGACCATCTCCGCAATGAGATTTTGCGCCGTTGAGCTGGGAGGAGCTTGTTAAGCGTCATCACGTAACTGTGAGTGATGACGCTCTTCTGTGTCACTGGCTGCTGCCTGTCTCTCTCGGTAACACCTCCCACAGCTCACACAGGCTGAAGTGTGCGATCAGCAGAGTATGGGGATGGGGAGGCTGGGAGCTGCGCAGCAGGCAAATTTAGTATGCGCATAGACACACTGCCACAGTTTAGCTACCGCACGTGCGGTTGTACTGTCTACTGTGTAATAATAAAAAAATATTTTTTTAACATTATTAAAAACTGTTTGGATTTTATTGTTTTCTGGGGGTCAAAAAAAAATATAATTTTCCCAGTAGGGGGCTATTGGAAAAATTATATTTTTTTTCTTCTGTTTTTTTTTTTCTTTTGTTTTTTTTTTCCCTTTCTTCTCTGGGCTGCTGGGGGGGGCATGTACGAGTGTGCTCAAATGGAGGAGCCTCCACTGAATGTGCGCCAGTATACAGGTGATTTTGCCTGCTTAAAGCAGCACGTTAAATTAGCGCTCCACTTGTAATCTAGCCCTTAGTGTTTAACGTCTCTTTAAATGAAAACCAAATTTACAGGACACTGTCCCTTTAGGTCTGGGATATGTGACAAACAGCAGCAGCTGAAGGTGCAAAATACACTTACTAAGGTCTTTACTAACAAGAATCAGTCACAGATCAGTGATGATAAACAGGTGCAGCTAATAGAAATAAGAAATGAATTATAAAATAAAGTCACCAAATGATAACCATACAAATGATGGTAGCAAAGGACAAAGGCGCCCTCCACAGGCTATCGTTGATGGTAGACGGTCACCAAGGTCAGCTCTTTTTAAATACAGATGGTCATTCTAAACATAAAAACAAAAAGAAGGTGCAGTATGTTACAACAGATAGGTTCCATATTCCCAAAGACACCCTCTCTAAAAGCAGGTACTCACAATGGGGTCGATCCGATATAAATCGTCGCCCGCAAAAGCCGGCAACGCCAATATTTGCGCGGGTTTGGTATCACATATACGGCGTAACCTAGAAGTTACGCGCGTATATTTCTGCCGTCACCCGTAGTTTTTTGGGCCATAGGCAGGTATACCAAACCCGCGCAGTTTGGTATCCAATATGCAGCGTAAGGACTTACGTGGCGAAAATGGAGAAAACTTACTCCATTTTCACCTCGCCACAAAAAGCAGCCGTAAGAAGCCTTACGCTGACTATTGGAGACCCGTAACTTCCTAAACTGGCTGCTAAAATAAACCTAACACCTAACGCATGCGCAATGTCTACCTGTCAACCGCGATCCCCCCCCCCCCGAAATCCCTAATAAAGTTATTAACCCCTAAACCGCCGCCATCTACATAAACTAACCCCCTACTGTGAGCCCCTAAAACCGCCGCCATCTACCTTATCTATCCCCTAATCTGACCCCTTACACCGCCGCCACCTATATAAAAATTATTAACCCCTAATCTAATCCCCCTATACCGCCGCCAGCTATATTAATATTATTAACCCCTAATGTAAGCCCCTTACACCGCCGCCATCTCTATTAAAATGATTAACCCCTAATTTAATCTACCTACCCCGCCGCCAGCTATATTATCTATATTAACCCTAAGTATATTATAGTTAATATAGGTATTACATTATATATATTAACTATATTAACCCTAATTATATTAGGGTTAATATAGTTAATATAGTTACTATAGTATTTATATTAACTATATTAACTCTATCTAACCCTAACACCCCTAACTAAATTTATATTAAATTAATCTAATTCATTTATAAACTAAAATATTCCTATTTAAATCTAAATACTTACCTATAAAATAAACCCTAAGATAGCTACAATATAATTAATAATTACATTGTAGCTATGTTAGAGTTAATATTTATTTTACAGGTAAATTGTTAATTATTTTAACTAGGTATAATAGATATTAAATAGTTATTAACTATTTAATATCTACCTAGTTAAAATAATTACCCAATTACCTGTAAAATAAATCCTAACCTAAGTTACAAATACACCTACACTATCAATAAATTTAATAAACTACAAACATCTATCTAAAAATACAATTAAATTAACTAAACTAAATTACAAAAAAAAACAAACACTAAATTACAAAAAATAAAAAAAAGATTACAAGATTTTTAAGCTAATTACACCTATTCTAAGCCCCCTAATAAAATAATAAACCCCCAAAATAAAAAAAATTCCCTGCCCTATTCTAAATTAAACAAATTTCAAAGCTCTTTACCTTACCAGCCCTTAAAAGGGCCTTTTGTGGGGCATGCCCCAAAGAATTCAGCTCTTTTGCATACAACAAATACAATCCCCCCCCCATTACAACCCACCACCCACATACCCCTATTCTAAAACCACCCAAACCCCCCTTAAAAAAGCCTAACACTACCCCCCTGAAGATCTCCCTACCTTGTCTTCACCACACCGGGCCGAACTCCTGATCCGATCCGGGCGATGTCTTCCTCCAAGCGGCAAAGAAGAATTCTTCCTCCGGCGACGTCTTCCTCCAAGCGGCAGCAAAGTCTTCATTCTTCCGGCGGCATCTTCAATCTTCTTTCTTCGCTCCGCCGCCGCGGAGCATCCATCCCGGCCGACTGCTGTACTACGAATGAGGTACCTTTAAATGACGTCATCCAAGATGGCGTCCGCCGAATTCCGATTGGCTGATAGGATTCTATCAGCCAATCGGAATTAAGTTAGAAAAATCTGATTGGCTGATTGAATCAGCCAATCAGATTCAAGTTCAATCCGATTGGCTGATCCAATCAGCCAATCAGATTGAGCTCGCATTCTATTGGCTGTTCCGATCAGCCAATAGAATGCGAGCTCAATCTGATTGGCTGATTGGATCAGCCAATCGGATTGAACTTGAATCTGATTGGCTGATTCAATCAGCCAATCAGATTTTTCTAACTTAATTCCGATTGGCTGATAGAATCCTATCAGCCAATCGGAATTCGGCGGACGCCATCTTGGATGACGTCATTTAAAGGTACCTCATTCGTAGTACAGCAGTCGGCCGGGATGGATGCTCCGCGGCGGCAGAGCGAAGAAAGAAGATTGAAGATGCCGCCGGAAGAATGAAGACTTTGCTGCCGCTTGGAGGAAGACGTCGCCGGAGGAAGAATTCTTCTTTGCCGCTTGGAGGAAGACATCGCCCGGATCGGATCAGGAGTTCGGCCCGGTGTGGTGAAGACAAGGTAGGGAGATCTTCAGGGGGGTAGTGTTAGGCTTTTTTAAGGGGGGTTTGGGTGGTTTTAGAATAGGGGTATGTGGGTGGTGGGTTGTAATGGGGGGGGGGGATTGTATTTGTTGTATGCAAAAGAGCTGAATTCTTTGGGGCATGCCCCACAAAAGGCCCTTTTAAGGGCTGGTAAGGTAAAGAGCTTTGAAATTTGTTTAATTTAGAATAGGGCAGGGAATTTTTTTTATTTTGGGGGTTTATTATTTTATTAGGGGGCTTAGAATAGGTGTAATTAGCTTAAAAATCTTGTAATTTTTTTTTTTTTTTTGTAATTTAGTGTTTGTTTTTTTTTGTAATTTAGTTTAGTTAATTTAATTGTATTTTTAGATAGATGTTTGTAGTTTATTAAATTTATTGATAGTGTAGGTGTATTTGTAACTTAGGTTAGGATTTATTTTACAGGTAATTGGGTAATTATTTTAACTAGGTAGATATTAAATAGTTAATAACTATTTAATATCTATTATACCTAGTTAAAATAATTAACAATTTACCTGTAAAATAAATATTAACCCTAACATAGCTACAATGTAATTATTAATTATATTGTAGCTATCTTAGGGTTTATTTTATAGGTAAGTATTTAGATTTAAATAGGAATATTTTAGTTTATAAATGAATTAGATTAATTTAATATAAATTTAGTTAGGGGTGTTAGGGTTAGATAGAGTTAATATAGTTAATATAAATACTATAGTAACTATATTAACCCTAATATAATTAGGGTTAATATAGTTAATATATATAATGTAATACCTATATTAACTATAATATACTTAGGGTTAATATAGATAATATAGCTGGCGGCGGGGTAGGTAGATTAAATTAGGGGTTAATCATTTTAATAGAGATGGCGGCGGTGTAAGGGGCTTACATTAGGGGTTAATAATTTTAATATAGATGGCGGCGGTGTTAGGGGCTCACTTTAGGGGGTTATAGATATAATATAGCTGGCGGCGGGGTACGGGAGCGGCGGTTTAGGGGTTAATAACTTTATTAGGTTGCGGCGGGGTACGGGAGCGGCGGTTTAGGGGTTAATAGCTTTTTTATTGTTAGGATAGTGAGGGGGGATAGCGGATAGAGGGTTAGACGTGTCGGGCTATGTTAGGGAGGCGTGTTAGACAGTGCGGGCTATGTTAGGGAGGCGTGTTAGACAGTGCGGGTGTTTTAGACTTTAGTCAGGTTTTAGAGGCGCCGGCAGTTTCTAACGTGGCGCAAGTCACTGGCGACTCCAAAAATCTGTACTTACGCAGATTTCTGGACATCGCTGGTTTGTCAGACTTACGGCACGTTAGCATCTGACGGCGACTTATATGGGATAGCTCGAGTTGCGAGCTGAAACTGCGGGCGACGCCGGTTCCCTCGCTTGCGCCGCAAACTGCGATCTATATCGGATCGCGCCCAAAGAGAGAGCACTATAATGCAGTGCTATTCCAACAGGCTGGATTGAGCAGAGCCCACCAGATAGCTCACATAGGATCCAATGTACCCTCGACTCTGTAGTAGTAGGAGAGAAAAATGGGGGGAGGGAAAAGCACTCCAATAGTGCAGATGGTCTCTTTTAAAGGAACAATGCTCCCAGTAATAAATCCCCACTGAGATTGAATACTCGCATACAATGCACACTTTAATGCAGTGCAAGTTGATCAGGCTGGTATATCTGAGCCCACCAGCTGGCTCACTCCAGTACACAGGAACCAATATATATGCAAGAAATAGGTCCACAGAAGGAATATATCCCTCAAAAGAAGCTCACAAATCATAAAAGATAAATATCACAAAACATGGGATATAGTTTATTAAAAAATGGAATTAAAATCAATACAAACAATCTGCTACGTGTTTCAAGGTGCTAATGTTACCCTTTCATCAGACAGCGATAAGTGAGCTATAAAATACACAACATATATATAGAGCATAACATTATACAATAATTAGAATAACATTAAGAGCACATGGTGACACCAAGTCACATGATTCTGATCAATGATGGTCTGCTGCTGAATGGAGATAAACTTGTTACACTCCCCCTCCACTGGGACAGTGTTTTATACCAGTTATAAAAATACTTATTGTCTCTGCAAACAAAACCACACACTGATCACAATCAACGGATCCTAATGTTAACAGCAAATCCAAATGTCCTAACATGATTGTGTGAAAAACATTGCAGTTCATACAAACAGTCACAATTACATATTCCTAGTCATTTCAAATAGGCATACTACAAGGTGTTATAATATCCCTGTGGATGTCCTAAACATACATCTACCTTAGCAGGAGCATCACAAATGTTAGCTAAAACAAAACAAATTCATTCCCGTTACAATAACTGATCATGTTGTTCGAGTCACTGATCACCCACATTACGGCATCCCCATTGATAGTATGTATACCATGTGAACATAGTCATTCACGTAAACGTGACGTTGTCATACCGATGTATCCACACCAGCTATGACTCATCATTACAACAACCAACCAGGTGCCGCAATGCGGAGTTTCCAACAGTGTCTCAAGGGTACTTTGCAAAACAAACTAGTACGATACATTGTCAGCAATTGGAATTAAAATACAAACCTAAGACACAATTAGTCCTACATATTGTATAAAGGATATAACATGTCTAAGAATATCCCAAAAGAACTTTCAAAGTATAACAAAAGTGATTGAATAGTGTTCCAAAATCATTTACACAGGCTCATGTGGAATATGGCCAGCTGGATAGACATATTCAATAGAAATTGTTTACAATGGCACTATTTAGGCTGACCCCACATTGGTTATACTAATAGTATCTTATATCACATAAGTTATTGAAGTGGGTTGGTGCTTGTGCATAAATTAATCTGAACTGACAAATAGTGAAGCAAGGTGTTTCACTCAAAGGTATGCACTTATAGCACTCTATAGCCCAGACTGTAAGGTTGAACTTCACGGTTAGAGTTAAAATATAACTTTTATTATTATTACAAATTAAAATTGAATAACACACAAAAAACACTCAAATAGTTAAAAACCAAATGCTAGATAGAGCTGATAAATGCTTTGTTTCTATGAAGTCAAGAGTCTGACATCAAATTAGTAAATATAATTCCAATGTTTGTTCTGTTATCAGTGTAACCAAGTTACAGAGTCATTAAATGTGGTGCCTGTAGGTTACCTTTATTAATCAATACTCAATAATGGTGTATTCCCTGTAGATAGCATATGAGTGATTATATCAAATAAATCGCTATCTTGGGGGAAATATTGGTAACTAAATTGTCGACGATATATCGATCAATTCTAGGGTCTAAAAGTTACCAGATCATATTAGGTAATAGAAATGATTGCTATCTGAAACTTAATTTATAATATTATCATATGTCGGGTGACAGTATAATTACACGGGAAATACCGCAATTATACTCTTGAGACAGAGGTATCCACTGATTGTGCCTGTACGGGGGACATAAATATGATAATACGTGTGTTATACTGAGGGCATCTGTTAGTGTGACAGATCATGGACTGATGTGTTGATGATAACTATTATTTTCCAGTCGTCAGATTGGTTCTAGGGCTGGATTAATAACACTGTATCTCTCCAATACAGGTTCAGGGATGTGTGAATTACATTGTACCTTAACTGGGTTATAAATAGTGGAGTTTAATATCCCCGCCACCTTTACAGAGGATAAATATTTATATAGATCCCTAAGGAATATTCATAGGTAATACGTGTGAGCTCAGTTGCTTCTGTTATAGGATATGAGTATCTCTATCAGGAGCCAAATAAGTAGCCTATACGTATTGTATCAGTTCCTAAACACAGTGTTTATTACTTTGTTTTTATTCCCTTGACGATGTCAAGTTACTTGTCGCAGTCACATACTAAAAAGTATTGACTGATGTAGTATTATACAATGTTATACATATTGGTAGACTAATGCTTTATGTACTGTATATTTCACACTTGGTCGTTAACGCTCTTGCTAGAGAGTATCAGGGGGATTAAAGGGTTAATAAATGTAAAGGGTATTGCACTCTTGCCACTCTCTAGGTTTACTGATATTATGTTATGCGTTGTTATTAGAGGACTAATACCTTATAGATTGTATATTATACACACTTTATTGCTGATGTTCTTGCAAGAGAGTATCTAGGGGGTTAATAAGTTAATGCATGTAAAGGGTATTATCCACTGGTTACTCCCTGAGTTTACTGTAGAAGTTAATATGCCAGAGCTTTACCTCGGGATAAAAATTCTGACCAAAGAAAATATATCTGTCCTCTCTAAAGGTCTTTCTTTTTGTCCTACTTATAATATGGACAAATTTGATACTATTAAAGACCTTCAACTATACCTGAGAAAAGTATCTTTGAAAAAATTATTTTCCAACCCTACAAATCAAGGAGAATGGAATACTGATGAATTGGAAAGCCTTAGAGTTCTGGAAAATTTATTAGAAGAATCTGAATCTATACATTCAGTAAATTGGAGGAACAACATCAAAAATAAATCTACTTTTATTCCAAGAAATATCAATTCTCCCCAACTTGAGGTTTTTAATTCTCTAGTATGTGAGGAAATCACAAATTTGCGTATAACTCATACACAAACCAATCTAACACATCAAGAACGTAAAGCCCTCCAAGAACTCAAAGAAATAGATGAAATCATTATCCGCAATGCGGATAAGGGGGGCAATATAGTGGTCTGGCCTCTTGACATGTACCTAAGGGAAGTTCATAAACAGCTAAACAATCAGAGCTATTATACCAAATTGCTATATAATCCAACCACAGGGTATATGCAAATTTATAACAACCTAATAAAACAAACATTCACCCAAGGTACTATGAGGGGTAGTTATCAACGCATCTACTTTACCTGCATTCGCCGGCCCAATACGCCCGCCGAAGCTCGCCTACCATCGCTGCCGCAGACCTTCAAGATTTCGCCTAAGTTATCAATAAAGCTGTCAAAAAGCCGCGCACCAAGTACGGGGCGATGAGCAGCGGACTGTGATAGTTATCACTCATCTGATCTCGCTGCTCTTCGGCTTTTTCCCAGCTTTATTGCTAGCCTGCCACTAAGCACCCACACTAACTACACTGTTGTACCCCCTATACCGGAGCCCCCCGCAACTCAATAAAGTTATTAACCCCTAAACCGCCGCTCCTAGACCCCGTCGCAACTCTTATAAATGTATTAACCCCTAAACCGCCACTCCCGGACCCCGCCGCCACCTACATTATACCTAGTAACCCCTATTCTGCCCCCCCTATACCACCGCCACCTATAATAAATTTATTAACCCCTATCCTGACGATCCCGGACCTCGCCGCAACTAAATAAATAGTTTAACCCCTAAACCGCCGCTCCCAGACCCCGCCGCAACCTATATTAAACTTATTAACCCCTAATCTGCCCCCCCCTACACCGTCGCCACCTATAAGTTTATTAACCCCTATCCTGCCCCCCTATACTGCCGCAACCTATAATAAATGTATTAACCCCTATCCTGCCCCCCCTACACCGCCACCACTGTAATAAAATTATTAACCCCTAAACCTAAGTCTAACACTAACCCTAACACCCCCCTAACTTAAATATTAATTAAATAAATCTAAATAATATTTATCTTATTAAATAAATTAATCCTATTTAAAAATAAATACTTACCTTTAAAATAAACCCTAATATAGCTACAATATAAATAATAATTATATTGTAGCTATTTTAGGATTTATTTTTATTTTACATGCATCTTTCAATTTATTTTAACTAGGTACAATAGCTATTAAATAGTTATTAACTATTTAATAGCTACCTAGCTAAAATAAAGATACATTTATACATACTTTGCATCTTTTTATCTTCTAGTTGACTATATTATATCTCTGCCCACGTTAATATATATATTTTGCTATTGTCTACATAATTTTTAGTATTGATTACCTACACAGCACTCGCCATTTTTCCTAATATTAGGTTTTACATCCACACCACACGCCGTCACATTGCTTTATCTATTTAGATAACAGTCCTCTTCTTAAACCCTTGCTTTTAGCGCTTAACTATCACCTGTTCTTTTGCTCGTAATTGTAACTTAGGTTAGTTTTTATTTTACAGGTAAATTTCTCTTTGTTTTAGCTAGGTAGCTATTAAATAGTTAACTATTTAATAGCTATTGTACCTAGTTAAAATAAATTGAAAGTTGCCTGTAAAATAAAAATAAATCCTAAGATAGCTACAATATAATTATTATTTATATTGTAGCTATCTTAGGGTTTATTTTATAGGTAGGTATTTAGTTTTAAATAGGATTAATTTATTTAATAAGAGAAATATTATTTAGATTTATTTAATTAATATTTAAGTTAGGGGGGTTTTAGGGTTAGTGTTAGACTTAGGTTTAGGGGTTAATAATTTTATTACAGTGGCGGCGGTGTAGGGGGGCAGGATTGGGGTTAATAAATTTATAGGTGGCGACGGTGTAGGGAAGGCAGATTAGGGGTTAATAACTTTAATATAGGTTGTGGCGGGGTCCGGGCGCGGCGGTTTAGGGGTTAAACAATTTATTTAGTTGCGGCGAGGTCCGGGATCCGCAGGATAGGGGTTAATAACTTTATTATAGGTGGCGACGGTATAGGGGGGCAGGATAGGGGTAAATAGGTATAATGTAGGTGGTGGCGGGGTCCGGGAGCGGCGGTTTAGGGGTTAATACATATATTATAGTTGCGGTGGGCACCAAGGGCGGCAGTTTAAGGGTTAATACATATATTATAGTTGCGGCGGGCACCGGGAGCGGCGGTTTAGGAGTTAATACATATATTATAGTTGCGGTGGGCACCGGGAGCGGCGGTTTAGGGGTTAACATATTTAGTATAGCTTGCGGTGGGCTCCGGGAGCGGCGGTTTAGGTGGTAATAACTTTATTTAGTTGCGGCGGTGTAGGGGGGACAGATTAGGGGTGTTTAGACTCTGGGTACATGTTAGGGTGTTAGGTGTAGACAGCTCCCATAGGAATCAATGGGATGTTGGGCAGCAGCGAACATGAACTTTCGCTATGGTCAGACTCCCATTGATTCCTATGGGATCCGCCGCCTCTAGGGCGGCGGTTTGAAAACCAGGTACGCTGGGCCGGAAAAGTGCAGAGCGTACTTGCTAGTTTTTTGATAACTAGCAAAAGTAGTCAGATTGTGCCGAACTTGTGTGCGGAACATCTGGAGTGACGTAAGAATCGATCTGTGTCGGACTGAGTCCGGCGGATCGAAGCTTACGTCACAAAATTCTACTTTTGCCGGTATCTAGGGCTTGATAACTAAGGCGAATCAGCCTCGCCACAAATACGCTGCGGAATTCCAGCGTATTTGAGGTTGACAGCTTGATAACTAGGCCCCTATATCTGAAAAAGAGAAAAAATTCCTTATGGTACTCAATCCAAAGATACCAACGTTCTATCTGATACCTAAGATTCATAAAAATCAAAAGAACCCGCCAGGAAGGCCTATAGTCTCTGGAATAGGATGCCTAAGTGAAAAAGCCAGCCAGTATGTGGATTATCGCCTAAGGCAATTTGTATATGAGTTACCATCATATATCCAAGACACAATGCATCTGTTACAAAAATTGGAAGATCTAAACCTCAATGAATCGACCTGGCTAGTCACCATGGACGTAGAATCACTATATACGTCAATAAACCACACAAATGGAATGCAAGCAGTGAAATATTACCTAGACATGAGATCAGAAGAAGATCAGGAACATAATAATTTCATAATGAAATTATTAAACTTCATATTAAATTACAATTACTTTATTTTTGATGGAAGATTCTTCTTGCAAACACGGGGGACAGCCATGGGAACAGCATGTGCCCCACCTATGCCAATTTATTTTTAGGCTGGTGGGAGGCAGAACATGTCTTCACGGATGCAAATACAGAATACACAAATAACATCCCATTATGGCTGCGCTACATTGATGACATCCTCTTCATATAGGAAGGTGACCGTGAGAAACTTGAAGAATTCTTAAATCGACTGAACAACAACAACTTAAATATCAGACTCACTTATGAGGCAAACCAGATGAAAATAAACTTTTTGGATGTCTCAATTTATAAAGATGTTCAAGGTAATCAAAACTGACCTCTACAGAAAGGAGACGGCAACAGTCTATTGCACAAGACAAGTGGACATGCACCGGGTACCATCAAAAGCCTACCTGTTGATGAATTCCTCAGAATTCGAAGAAATTGTTCTGATGAACAAACATTCAAAATTAGAGCAGAGGAACTTACAGATAGACTAATCCAACGAGGTTATATTAAAAGAAAAATTAAAGAAGCCAGATACAGAGTATTACATACTAATCGGAGAGAATTGTTGCATAAGAAAAAGAAAACAGAATCACAAACTCCGAGATTAATCCTCACCTACAGTGATCAAACTCCAGAAATAGTGAGAATTATTAACAAACATTGGAATATACTAATGACTGACCCAGTACTAAAATCCCAACTGGGAGAAAAGCCAGCCATTGGTTTTAGACGAGCAAAAAATATAAAAGATATGGTCAGCCATAGTCACTTTCAAACTAAGAAAACCAAATCAGCTTTTAGACCGGGGTCACACAGATGTGAAAACTGCAGCACATGTAAACATATGTTATCTATGACTGAAACAACTGATAGATTTGGAAAAAGACATACCATCAAAAGATATATCAGTTGCAATACTGAAGGAGTTATATATGCTCTACGCTGTAGCTGTGATTTAATATATGTTGGCATGACAACACGTAAGCTAAGAACAAGATTAATGGAACATCTGAGAAACATTAAAAACGCAACCAAAGACCTAGAAAATGGTAAAGCATTGATGAGTGCGGCTATGCATTTCCTACAATAGCATCATTCCAATCAAGAGGAATTAAAATGTTGGGGTATAGAGAAAATCAGTCTAGGAATACGAGGAGGTGATCTAGAATCGGCACTCCTTAAGGCAGAAAGTAGATGGATTTATCTACTCGATACAGTTTCCCCCAAGGGCTTGAATGAACAAAACAACTTTTATATCTTTCTGTAATGAACATCTATAAGAAATCACGTATTCTATACAATCAGCTCTTAATTAAAAGAAAAAGTTGTACATATATTATAAATTAACTGTGTATATCTTTAAACGGTTATAGTTTAATACCTTATCAGAATTAGTATGTAGGTATATCCACTTTAACTATAACCATATTTATTATATAAAAAAAATTGAATATGTTATTTAAATTATTATTTTATATCACACAAATGTTATTACCCACATAAACTATAAATTAGTTAGTAACATCACACTTATCACTAGTATTGATTATATAAATTGATAATAAGTCACATAGAGGGGTATTACCTCAACACAACACAGTTGAGTTAAATTCACCAGATAGATGTTCAACAATTGAATGCTGCATAAATATAAAATAAACAACAATTATAACAATAATGTTCACTTTCACTGGTTTGTAAAGTTTATAGTAGTGTCACTAGATCTTAGTTTTATTTCATTTTATTTTAGGAATTTTATTTATATTATTTTTCTCCTGTTAAGTGTAGTCAGTCCACGGGTCATCCATTACTTATGGAATATATCTCTTCCTAACAGGAAACTGCAAGAGAATTACCCAGCAGAGCTGCTATATAGCTCCTCCCCTCACCTATCATACTCAGTCATTCTCTTGCAGCCTAACTAAAAAGGAAGCTGTGAGAGATCTGTGGTGTTTTTTAACTTAGTTTATTTCTACAATCAAAAGTTTGTTATTTTTAAATGGCACCGGAGTGTGCTGTTTATTCTCAGGCAGCATTAGAAGAAGATGAAGAAAAAACAAAGTACTAATGGCACTGCTGAAATTTGGCAATTAGGGTAGCCTATTAATGACTGGGTTTATTGATGGGATATAATATCCACCAATTTGTATTTTTGTCCCAGACTGAGTATATTATAAGATGGCTGAGGTGCTGTGTACTGGTTTGGACAGAAAAACAAAATCAATCCTAGGATTGAAGAAAGTGTACACTTGTTTAGCACTCTTTCCCTAACCAATGGTGGCTGTAATTGAACAGTATATAGGTATACTAGAGAGGAAGGTGTGCTTGGAGATTTTAAAATATAACCTTTATTGGGTAGTTTAAAATAAAAACACAAACAAAATAACACACATACAGTTAAGTTAAAAATACAGGTTTGGGTCAGTTGGTTTTTTAATAATAATGGATTTGGAAAAAAGTTGTGGCTTACACAAGGTGTGATTCAACTAGAATAATTCTTTATTCAAAGTATTAGGTAGAGGTCCAATAGGGAACTTATATTCTTAACAATTTTATTCTGTTGGTTGTAGCTTTGACCACTTTCTTGTGGACTTTGCTATATATAATATATCTCTATTTCAAGGTGGGATCCCCAGTTATAATGCTTTTATGGATGAGAGCAAGCAGTTATCAGATTGGTCCTATATATGGAATTGTATATGTCACTGTCTTGGGACTCTAGGTAAAAGTTTCTAATTACTTGTAAGATGCTTTATCTCTTCTTGTATATTATACTATGCGTAGATTATTTGCATCAATTTTTTGGTCTTCCAATTTTATTCCTAGTGTCTAGTATATTATTCCATATATCTGAGACATTGTGAACTGCTATAGTAATGAATGCAGTACAGTGTTCCCCTTGGGGTAGGTAATACAAACAGTCTATGAACGTATTTAAAGTGATCACTTTAAATACGTTCATAGACTGTTTGTATTACCTACCCCAAGGGGAACACTGTATTGCATTCATTACTATAGCACTTTGCAAGACATGGCTACTGTTATGACAGAAGTATTATCTAAGTTGCCAGAATTAAGAGGCAAGCGCGATAGCTCTGGGTTAAGGATAGAGCGCGCGGATGAGATGAGAGCCATGTCAGATACTGCGTCACAGTTTGCAGAACGTGAGGACGGAGAGCTTCATTCTGTGGGTGACGGATCTGATCCAGGGAGACTGGATTCAGAGATTTCCAATTTTAATTTTAAGCTAGAGAACCTCCGCACATTGCTAGGGGAGGTATTAGCGGCTCTGAATGATTGTAACACGGTTGCAATTCCAGAGAAATTATGTAGGTTGGATAGATACTATGCGGTACCGGTGTGTACTGACGTATTTCCTATACCAAAAAGGCTTACAGAGATTATTAGCAAGGAGTGGGATAGACCGGGTGTGCCTTTTACCCCTTCTCCCATATTTAGGAAAATGTTTCCTATTGACGCCACCACACGAGACTTTTGGCAGACGGTCCCTAAGGTGGAGGGAGCAGTTTCTACTTTAGCTAAGCGTACCACTATCCCGGTGGAGGATAGTTGTGCCTTTTCAGATCCAATGGATAAAAAATTAGAGGGTTACCTTAAGAAAATGTTTGTTCAACAAGGTTTTATTTTACAGCCCCTCACATGCATTGCGCCTGTCACTGCTGCGGCAGCATTCTGGTTTGAGTCTCTGGAAGAGGCCATTCGCTCAGCTCCATTGGATGAAATAATCAACAAGCTTAAGACACTTAAGCTAGCTAACGCATTTGTTTCTGATGCCGTTGTGCATTTAACCAAACTTACGGCTAAGAACTCCGGATTCGCCATCCAAGCGTGCAGAGCGCTATGGCTTAAATCCTGGTCAGCTGACGTGACTTCTAAATCTAAATTGCTTAATATTCCTTTCAAAGGGCAGACCTTATTCGGGCCCGGCTTGAAAGAAATTATTGCTGACATTACGGGAGGTAAGGGCCATGCTCTACCTCAGGACAGGGCCAAATCAAAGGCCAAACAGTCTAATTTTCGTGCCTTTCGTAACTTCAAGGCAGGAGCAGCATCAACTTCCTCCGCTCCAAAACAGAAAGGAGCTGTTGCTCGTTTCAGACAGGGCTGGAAAGTTAACCAGTCCTGGAACAGGGGCAAGCAGGCCAAGAAACCTGCTGCTGCCCCCAAAACAGCATGAAGAAAGGGCCCCCTATCCGGAAACGGATCTAGTGGGGGGCAGACTTTCTCTCTTCGCCCAGGCTTGGGCAAGAGATGTCCAGGATCCCTGGGCGTTGGAGATCATATCTCAGGGATATCTCCTGGACTTCAAAACTTCTCCTCCACGGGGGAGATTTCATCTTTCAAGGTTATCAGCAAACCAAATAAAGAAAGAGGCGTTTCTACGCTGTGTACAAGACCTCTTACTAATGGGGGTAATCCACCCAGTTCCGCGGACGGAACACGGGCAGGGATTCTATTCAAACCTATTTGTGGTTCCCAAGAAAGAGGGAACCTTCAGGCCAATCTTGGACTTAAAGATCCTAAACAAATTTCTAAGAGTTCCATCATTCAAAATGGAAACTATTCGAACCATCCTTCCCATGATCCAAGAGGGTCAGTACATGACCACAGTGGATCTAAAGGATGCCTACCTTCACATACCGATTCACAAGGACCATTACCGGTATCTGAGATTTGCCTTCCTAGACAGGCATTACCAGTTTGTAGCTCTTCCCTTCGGATTAGCTACGGCTCCAAGAATCTTTACAAAAATTCTAGGATCACTTCTGGCGGTACTAAGACCGCGAGGCATAGCGGTGACTCCGTACCTAGACGACATTCTGATACAAGCGTCAAGTTTTCAAACTGCCAAGTCTCATACAGAGATAGTTCTGGCATTTCTGAGGTCGCATGGGTGGAAGGTGAACGTGGAAAAGAGTTCTCTATTACCACTTACAAGAGTTCCCTTTCTAGGGACTCTTATAGATTCTGTAGAGATGAAAATTTACCTGACAGAGGCCAGGTTATTAAAACTTCTAAATGCTTGCCGTGTCCTTCACTCCATTCCACACCCGTCAGTAGCTCAGTGCATGGAAGTAATTGGCTTAATGGTAGCGGCAATGGACATAGTACCATTTGCGCGCCTGCATCTCAGACCGCTGCAATTGTGCATGCTAAGTCAGTGGAACGGGGATTACTCAGATTTATCCCCCCTACTAAATCTGGATCAAAACACCAGAGATTCTCTTCTATGGTGGCTTTCTCGGCCACATCTGTCCAAGGGGATGACCTTTCGAAGGCCAGATTGGACGATTGTAACAACAGACGCCAGCCTTCTAGGCTGGGGAGCAGTCTGGAATTCCCTGAAAGCTCAGGGATTATGGACTCAGGAGGAGAAACTCCTCCCAATAAATATTCTGGAGTTAAGAGCAATATTCAATGCTCTCCTAGCTTGGCCTCAGTTAGCAACTCTGAGGTTCATCAAATTTCAGTCGGACAACATCACGACTGTGGCTTACATCAACCATCAAGGGGGAACCAGAAGTTCCCTAGCGATGTTGGAATACTCAAAGATAATTCGCTGGGCAGAGTCTCACTCTTGCCACCTGTCAGCGATCTACATCCCAGGCGTGGAGAACTGGGAGGCGGATTTTCTAAGTCGCCAGACTTTTCATCCGGGGGAGTGGGAGCTTCATCCGGAGGTCTTTGCTCAACTGATTCGTCGTTGGGGCAAACCAGATCTGGATCTCATGGCGTCTCGTCAGAACGCCAAGCTTCCTTGTTACGGATCCAGGTCCAGGGACCCGGGAGCGGTGCTGATAGATGCTCTGACAGCCCCTTGGGTCTTCAACATGGCTTATGTGTTTCCACCATTCCCGATGCTTCCTCGTTTGATTGCCAAGATCAAACAGGAGAGAGCTTCGGTGATTCTGATAGCGCCTGCGTGGCCACGCAGGACCTGGTATGCAGACCTAGTGGACATGTCGTCCTGTCCACCGTGGTCTCTGCCTCTGAGACAGGACCTTCTAATTCAGGGTCCTTTCAAACATCCAAATCTAATTTCTCTGAGGCTGACTGCATGGAGATTGAACGCTTGATTCTATCAAAGCGTGGCTTCTCGGAGTCGGTTATTGATACCTTAATACAGGCTAGGAAGCCTGTTACCAGAAAAATTTACCATAAGATATGGCGTAAATATTTACATTGGTGCGAATCCAAGAGTTACTCATGGAGTAAGGTTAGGATTCCTAGGATATTGTCCTTTCTACAAGAGGGTTTAGAAAAGGGCTTATCTACTAGTTCGTTAAAGGGACAGATTTCTGCTCTGTCTATTCTTCTACACAAACGTCTGGCTGAAGTTCCAGACGTTCAGGCTTTCTGTCAGGCTTTAATTAGGATTAAGCCTGTGTTTAAGTCTGTTGCTCCGCTGTGGAGCTTAAACTTAGTTCTTAATGTTCTCCAAGGTGTTCCATTTGAACCCCTTCATTCCATTGATATCAAGCTGTTATCTTGGAAAGTTCTGTTTTTGATGGCTATTTCCTCGGCTCGAAGAGTCTCTGAGTTATCTGCCTTACTTTGTGATTCTCCTTATCTGATTTTTCATTCAGACAAGGTAGTCCTGCGTACTAAACCTGGGTTCTTACCTAAGGTAGTTACTAACAGGAATATCAATCAAGATATTGTTGTTCCATCTCTGTGTCCTAACCCTTCTTCAAAGAAGGAACGACTTTTGCATAATCTGGACGTAGTCCGTGCCCTGAAATTCTATATGCAGGCAACTAAGGATTTTCGTCAAACTTCTTCCCTGTTTGTTGTTTACTCTGGACAGAGGAGAGGTCAAAAGGCTTCGGCTACCTCTCTCTCTTTTTGGCTTCGTAGCATAATACGCTTAGCCTATGAGACTGCTGGACAGCAGCCTCCTGAAAGGATTACAGCTCATTCTACTAGAGCTGTGGCTTCCACCTGGGCCTTTAAAAATGAGGCCTCTGTTGAACAGATTTGCAAGGCTGCGACTTGGTCTTCGCTTCACACTTTTTCTAAATTTTACAAATTTGACACTTTTGCTTCGTCGGAGGCTATTTTTGGGAGAAAGGTACTTCAGGCAGTGGTTCCTTCTGTTTAATGTTCCTGCCTTGTCCCTCCCTTCATCCGTGTACTTTAGCTTTGGTATTGGTATTCCATAAGTAATGGATGACCCGTGGACTGACTACACTTAACAGGAGAAAACATAATTTATGCTTACCTGATAAATTCCTTTCTCCTGTAGTATAGTCAGTCCACGGCCCGCCCTGTTTTTACGGCAGGTCTAAATTTTAATTAAACTCCAGTCACCACTGTACCCTATGGTTCCTCCTTTCTCGTCTGCTTTGGTCGAATGACTGAGTATGATAGGTGAGGGGAGGAGCTATATAGCAGCTCTGCTGGGTAATTCTCTTGCAGTTTCCTGTTAGGAAGAGATATATTCCATAAGTAATGGATGACCCGTGGACTGACTACACTACAGGAGAAAGGAATTTATCAGGTAAGCATAAATTATGTTTTTCACCATTCACAAATATACACATGGCAATTATCACTAATTCCCCATTCACACACCTATAGTTATAGTTTTATAACTGTAATTCGATAGAATATAATGTAACCACAAAGGCTAAAGATGGATATTAACCTCATATAATGTACATAGAAACAAGAACAATATAAGAGATGATGGTCAAGTTATTAAATTCCCATAAGACCATCTCAAAAGAGAGATAAATATACAGGCAAAAATATACCATATGTATTAGTAACAGATCAACAAAGAAATAATTTCAGATAATCACTAAGGTAAATATATAACATCATCTTCTAATATGGTATCAACTATGAAGGAAAAGTTTGACTACTAATACAGCATGATAAGACCAATAAAATTCCCTCATTATCTAGTAACATCAAGACGAACAAATGTAACATAAATCCATTACTTGGACATTCTCCAAATTGAAGTTAGAATTTATTGATGATAACAAACTAAAAAGTAAAATTCATAACGAATAGGACCAACCAATTGAATAAGCATAGTACAGATACTAGCAATAACATACAAGAATTAGAATTGATTACTATGCTGTCTGACTATTCAATATGTGGGAACCAATACCAGGTATATACCACCTTTTGATCAAGACACGAGAGGTGCGTGACAGCTACCTAATCCAATCCTCAATACAAAGAGGCGGGACTTCCGGTTACCGAACACGTAAATATGCAAACACCGGGCTGCTCGCTGCCTTTGAGAAAGCCCGGAATGGGCGAAACATGTCAGAGTAGTGAAGAGGAGACATTTTTTAATTTAAATGCTTAGCTAGAACTATGGTGAATCCAATGTTTAATGGTTGATACAAAACTATTTAGAATCATAATTGTGGTGGCCACTGGCCAATCTATATCCGTACCTGCTAACTCTATAGGATGTATTAAATACATTATAACATTCTGCTCTAAATGAATAATAACTACAACAATAACGGATAGAAGGATAGAACCGAAGCACTAGTATTCTAACAAGGGAACTAGTGTTGGGAAAACCTTATATATTATCTGAATCGCATTTATAATCATAGCGGTGACATGTTAAAAACAGCAGTTACCAGAGTCTGGGGATTTACACCGAGACTGTTAAATACCAATCAAAATAGATAATAAGCAGTACTTTCTCTTATTTATGAGGTGATAATACGCCTGTAACTTTATGCAAGATATTTTTGGATACCCCACTGTTGTATTGATGTGGGACTTATCAGTAACCAGTATTGCTTCTAACCAAAATATTATTATTATATAACACAAAAAAAATCAATTTTATATGCACTAATTTTTAATATTGCTGTAAAACAAACACGAATATTTACCCCGAGGTAAAGCTCTGGCATATTAACTTCTACAGTAAACTCAGGGAGTAACCAGTGGATAATACCCTTTACATGCATTAACTTATTAATCCCCTAGATCAGGGGTGTCCAAACTTTGCTCTCCAGAGGTTTTGGAACTACATTTCCCATGATGCTCAGCTAGATAAAATGCTGGCTGAGCATCATCGGAAATGTAGTTCCAAAACCTCTGGAGAGCAAAGTTTGGACACCCCTGCCCTAGATACTCTCTTGCAAGAACATCAGCAATAAAGTGTGTATAATATACAATCTATAAGGTATTAGTCCTCTAATAACAACGCATAACATAATATCAGTAAACCTAGAGAGTGGCAAGTGGGCAATACCCTTTACATTTATTAACCCTTTAATCCCCCTGATACTCTCTAGCAAGAGCGTTAACGACCAAGTGTGAAATATACAGTACATAAAGCATTAGTCTACCAATATGGATAACATTGTATAATACTACATCAGTCAATACTTTTTAGTATGTGACTGCGACGAGTAACTTGACATCGTCAAGGGAATAAAAACAAAGTAATAAACACTGTGTTTAGGAACTGATACAATACGTATAGGCTACTTATTTGGCTCCTGATAGAGATACTCATATCCTATAACAGAAGCAACTGAGCTCACACGTATTACCTATGAATATTCCTTAGGGATCTATATAAATATTTATCCTCTGTAAAGGTGGCGGGGATATTAAACTCCACTATTTATAACCCAGTTAAGGTACAATGTAATTCACACATCCCTGAACCTGTATTGGAGAGATACAGTGTTATTAATCCAGCCCTAGAACCAATCTGACAACTGGAGAATAATAGTTATTATCAACACATCAGTCCATGATCTGTCACACTAACAGATGCCCTCAGTATAACACACGTATTATCATATTTATGTCCCCCGTACAGGCACAATCAGTGGATACCTCTGTCTCAAGAGTATAATTGCGGTACTTCCCGTGTAATTATACTCTGTCACCCGACATATGATAATATTATAAATTAAGTTTCAGATAGCAATCATTTCTATTACCTAATATGATCTGGTAACTTTTAGACCCTAGAATTGATCGATATATCGTCGCCAATTTAGTTACCAATATTTCCCCCAAGTTAGCGATTTATTTGATATAATCGCTCATATGCTATCTACAGAGAATACACCATTATTGAGTATTGATTAATAAAGGTAACCTACAGGCACCACATTTAATGACTCTGTAACTTGGTTACACTGATAACAGAACAAACATTGGAATTATATTTACTAATTTGATGTCAGACTCTTGACTTCATAGTAACAAAGCATTTATCAGCTCCATCTAGCATTTGGTTTTTAACTAATTGAGTGTTTTTTTGTGTGTTATTCAATTTTAATTTGTAATAATAATAAAAGTTATATTTTAACTCTAACCGTGAAGTTCAACCTTACAGTTTGGGCTATAGAGTGCTATAAGTGCATACCTGTGAGTGAAACACCTTGTTTCACTATTTGTCAGTTTGACATATTGTAGACACAGAGTGTGCACAAACCTGTGAATATAAATATAGACACAGAATGCGCACAAATATGTGAATATAAATGCAGTAAGAATTACAAATATATAAGTAGAAAATAGCAAAATCATCTATAGAACTTCATATAAATAAAGCTATATTGACTGACATGCTATACAGATTGTGCACAAACATGCAAACGCACATGTAGTTAAATATAATGCTACAAATAATACTCCTATTTGGATCTACAGGTATACTATCACAGACAGTATGGGAAACCTACTGGAAAGCCACCAGATCAATATTTTCATTTAACCCTTCAGGGAATAATGTCTTCAGCTTCCATATCCAGTAGGTCTCCCTCTGTCGTAACCTATTGAATCTATTGTAGCGCATGTCATTTGTGTCAGTACCGCACTTTTTAAAAATCCTTTTTCAATGGGACTTCCATAGCGCCGGTATTATGAGTTTTGCCTGAGAGGCCAAAAAGTGAGCGGTACAGTCTATACCGACAAGATTCGTACCGCTATCTAAAGTCAGTAGTTATGAGTTTTACGTTACAAAGCTGTACCATGAAATTTATAACTAAAGTGTTAAAAAGTACACTAACACCCATAAACTACCTAATTAACCCCTTAACTGAGCCCCTCCCGCACCACAAACACTATAATAAATTTATTAACCCCTAATCTGCCGCTCCGGACATCGCAGCCACTATTAAAATGTATTAACCCCTATTCCGCCGCTCCCCAACATCTTCGACATTATATTAAAGTTATAAACCCCTAAATCGCCACCCTCCCACATCGCAAACACTAGTTAAATATTATTAAGCCCTAATCTGCCGTCCGCACACACCACTGCTATGATAAACTTAATAACCCCTAAACCGCAAGCCCCCCACAACGAAATATACTAAAATAAATTATTAACCCCTAAACCGCAAGCCCCCCATAACGAAATAAACTAATTTAAACTATTAAACCATAAACCTAACGCACCCCTAACTTTATATTAAAATTACAATTTCCCTATCTTAAATTAAGTTAAAACTTACCTGTCAAATTTATTATTTTTATTTTAAACTAGCAATTAAATTAATATAATTATTAAACTACAATTAAACTAACTACCAATTAAAAAAACCTAAACTACACATTAAAAAAATCCTAACACTACTCTAAAAATTAGAAAGTAGAGGGGGCGGAGCCTACACTCAATGCAGCAAGACATGTCTCAATGAAGCTCTCTGAGACAAGCACTAATTATAGGAGCTATTCATTGTAAAACTTGACATTTCCTATACTGTAGCAGCTTTCTACTACTATTACCAGCTAAGCTCTAAGAGTGGATAAATTTGACAAAGTTTATGCCAACGTTTTTTGAGTCAGCTACGTGACACACTTCTTCCCAAGATCTGCAGCCATCTTGAAAAACTTCTGCACCTTCGCAGTGAGCCTAGAAATTGAAGAAGTGCCTGCAAAGGATTTGGAGCGTAGGTCTGGGGCTGCCGCAACATTACCCCCCCCTGAATTCCGGGGGTTACGATATCCTGAAATAGGATACCCAGCAGTCATATACAGACTGTTTTCTTCCTACAACGAGAGAACCATTATTAACGCAACAGTATCGTTATAAGAGACTACCCTGCTATAGGACCTATTCCTAAACAGATGAGCACAAATGGAGGCCCTAGCAAAGTGGGAGACACATATATTAAGCCTACTACAGGAACACTTCCATGACCTAGAGAGAGATCTATGTGCAATCCTTGCTACACATGCTCTAGAGATTGAGGAGAGCCCGGATATCATCTTGACCGAGAGGGCTTATAGGGGAGAGGCCCTCTCGACTGCAACCCAGACCCCAACAAGCTTGAGCTTAGAAAAGTCCCTCCGGACTGCACCAGGGGCCCATGAGCTACCGGAGATGTGTCCCACATCATAGTGCCTACTAGCCTCTGGCCGGATCGCAAGTTAGGTAGAGAGGATAACGCGGCAGTCATAACAAGTGAGGGGGAGACCCACAAGGATCTATACTCCACGTTCACTTTTTTACCAGAGCTGACCGCTGCCACGAATACCACCACAAAGATAGGTATGACTACACATGTGGATCAGAGTGGAGCTTGTACGCAAAGACCGGACCCGGTCTGCCTTCCTTTAACGAGTGATGATGAGGACATATCAGGAGAGGGTTTCCATTTAACCACTGAAGCTGAGCCTGTGTCGGTAAAGGGGCATTTGCTGCGATATACCAAAAAGCAGCTGTACTACCCGACTCAGATACTGTGTGGAGACCTGGCTGTGAGATCACTTCGTTTGGTAGCTTCACAAAAAGACTTGAAGGACGCTTCATTTTGTTTACAATACCCACCCTTCATACCCACGGTGGTAAGACACTCTGAATTGCAGGGACTGATTAGTACTTGGAAGGTGGGAATAGGTTAGATCATTCGGAAAGTCCAGGGTCACTTTAATACCAATTGGTCAATACTAAACAAATATGGCTGAAATATGTAGGTCTTAACCCACTGTCATAACTAGCCCATTTGTAGATAACATGTGGAAGGCCCTGGTTTTAATATTTGACTAGTTCAATTTGTTATTATGTGTGTAATCTTTTATCACTATGCATTCTCTCTCCCTTCCGTTATGTTATCAAGGAAAGAAGATGTTAATTCTTTCAATGTAAATGTATAGCAGTGGGATAAGTGTGTTGTTTGTTACATGCAGGGAGTTTTTCAAAATGCTGCCAGCACTAAGCGTTCAGGGATCATACTCCATTCTGTCTAGGGTGTAACATGGCAATCTACATAACACACTTTCAGGATAGGTGTAGCCTATCATTGGGGGTTCTTAGCATACAATTGAGGTGGAACTCTTGTAGGTTTTTTTTAATTTATTTTATGTTCCTTTTTTTCCCACAAAGGACCTCCACTCTCTCAAATAGAATAATGTTGTTAACTTTTGTCCCACGCAACAAACCCTCCCCCCATCTTTTCCAAAGTTTCATAGGTAGATAACTGTACACAAAACATACCTAAATTTTATTTCCCGTTGCATTTTGAAGTTACATTACTCCAAACTCTCTGCTAGTGTCTGGGGAGGTTTACACTATTTTTAAGTATGTATTGTGGTCAGGTGGTCTTTAAGTGAAAGATCAAAATGTCTCTTACTATTTGTCTATTCCAAGAGGTTCTCCATATAACTAATGATACATTAGTAAGTCCTGCGATATCCTATATTACAATGCTTTCTTTGTTTAGAGTACAGCTCTATAGTGATGTCGCAAACCTAAAAATTTAGGCCATTGACTTTAATAGGCAGGCGAACTTTAAAACCTACAAGGACTCTTTCTGGCCACAATAGTGATGGAAAAGTTGTTTCAAGGGCACTAACACCGGGACTGTGGCATGCTGGAGGGGGATCCCTGGCAAAACTCCCATGGAAAATTACATAGTTTATGCAGAGTCTGCTTTTAACCCATAAAGGGCCTAAATCACCTAACATTCCCAAATTGTTTGCAATAACGTGCTTTAAAACATCTGTTATGATGTCGTATCTATCAGGTAGTGTAAGGGTTACGGCCACTTCACAGTGACAGATCAAACTCCAAGTGTAACGCACCGCAATCAACCGCAAACAGTCCATTTGCACAACCACGAGATAGATAGATTTGATAGATAGATACATAGATTACATAGCTCAATCGATGCAATATACATATGATCGATACAATTTACATAGATCAATAGATGCAATATACATTTGATAGATACGAATTACATCGATCAATAGATGCAATATACATTTGATAGATACGAATGTTATCAAATCAAAGTTGCAATATACATTTTATAGATACGAATGACATCAACCAAAATATGTAATATACATTTTATAGATACGAATTACATCGATCAATAGATGCAATCTACATTTGCTAGATACGTCTGTGACCCGTGGTGTGTTAAGTAGTACTATTCTTAGCAGTTTACTACAACCTGTTACTACCCCTATCGGGGGAGGTCTATATGGCCTTCATTTTTGGAACCGGGAGATGGAAGAAGATGATTGGTCTGTCCTCCTACTTCAAATTTGTCAAAAACACAAGTGTCTGTCTCAAAACAGTCCGGACAGAAGATAGATAGATAGATATACATAGATTGATAGTTAGATAGAATCGATAGAAGAGAAATAGATAGATTTGTTAGATATATAATTACCCTGACAAAGTATAATAATTAAACATGCGGTCTTGGACCCATGGTAACTAGGTTGTGTTAAGTAATACTATTCTTAGCACTTTCAGCCCTGTAACTCCCCCTATTGGTGGAGGTCTATATGGCGTGTATGATTACCCTGACAAAGTATAACAACAAGACACGCGGTCTGGGACCCATGGTAATTCGGTTGTGTTAAGTAAAACTTTTCTTAGCACTTTAATCCCTCTTACCCCCCCTTTCGGTGGAGTTCTATATGGCCTGCATGATTAGCCTGACAAAGTATAACAAGAAAACATCTGGTCTGGGACCCATGGTAACTAGGTTGTGTTAAGTAGTACTATTCTTAGAACTGTAATCCCTGTTACTCCCCCTATCAAGGGAGGTCTATATGGCTTGCATGATTAGACTGACAAAGTATAACAACAAGACACACGGTGTTGGACCCATGGTAACTAGCTTGTGTTAATTAGTACTTTTCTTAGCACTTTAATCCCTGTTACCCCCCCCCCCCCCCCTATCGGGGGAGGTCTATATGTCCTGCCTGATTACCCTGACAAAATATAATAATAAGACATGCGGTCTGGGACCCATGTTAACTAGGTTGTGTTTTAAGTAGTACAATTCTTAGCACTTTAATCTCTGTAACTCCCTCTATCTTGGGAGGTCTATACTGCCTGCATGATTACTCATACAAAATATAATAATAAGACATCTGCTCTGGGTCTGGGACCCATGGTAACTAGGTTGTGTTAAGTAGTACTGTTCTTAGCATTTTAATACCTGTTACTCACCCTATCGGTGGAGGTCTATATGGCCTGCATGATTACCCTTACAAAATATAATAACAAGACATGCGGTCTGGGACCCATGTTAACTAGGTTGTGTTAAGTAGTACTCTTCTTAGCATTTTAATACCTGTTACTCACCCTATCTGGGGAGGTCTATATGGCCTGCATGATTAACCAAACAAAATATAATAATAAGACATATGCTCTGGGACCCATGGTAACTATGTTGTGTTAAGTAGTAATGTCCTTAGCATTTTAATACCTGTTACTCATCCTATCGGTGGAGGTCTATACGGCCTGCATGATTACCCTTACAAAATATAATAACAAGACATGCGGTCTGGGACCCATGGTAACTAGGTTGTGTTAAGTAGTACTGTTCTTAGCATTTTAATACCTGTTACTCACCCTATCTGGGGAGGTCTATATGGCCTGCATGATTAACCAAACAAAATATAATAATAAAACATATGCTCTGGGACCCATGGTAACTAGGTTGTGTTAAGTAGTACTGTTCTTAGCAGTTTAATACCTGTTACAACACCGAATGGTGGCAGGTCTATTGGCCTTCATGATTAGCCGCACCCAAACCCAAAAAAAAGCCAAGCGGTCTTGGACTAAAACCCATGGCTAACTCGGTTGTTTCAAGTAGTACTATTCTTAGCACTTTCATCCCTATTACTTCCAGGCCTCTCGGAGGTGGTCTGCATGGCCATTATGATTAGCCTAACAAAATCCTACAATCCAACCTTGGCTCAGTCTTGATAGGCCCTTAATTGGCTGTATTTTGGTAGTACTGTTCTTATTAGTTTAATACCTGAAACAACACCGAATGTTGGCAGGTCTATATGGCCTTCATGATTAGCCGCACCCAAACCCAAAAAAAAGCCAAGTGGTCTTGGACTAACACCCATGGCTAACTGGGTTGTTTCAAGTAGTACTATTCTTAGCACTTTCATCTCATCCCTAATACTTCCAGGCCTCTCGGGGGTGGTCTACATGGCCATCATGATTAGCCTAACAAAATACTACAATCCAACCTTGGCTTAGTCTTGATAGGCCCTTAATTGGCTGTATTTTGGTAGTACTGTTCTTATTAGTTTAATACCTGATACAACACCGAATGGTGGCAGCTCTATATGGCCTGCATGATTAGCCGCACCCAAACCAAAAAAAAGCCAAGCGGTCTTGGACTAACACCCATGGCTAACTCGGTTGTTTCAAGTAGTACTATTCTTAGCACTTTCATCTCATCCCTGTTACTTCCAGGCCTCTCGGGGGTGGTCTACATGGCCATCATGATTAGCCTAACAAAATACTACAATCCAACCTTGGCTCAGTCTTGATAGGCCCTTAATTGGCTGTATTTTGGTAGTACTGTTCTTATTAGTTTAATACCTGATACAACACCGAATGGTGGCAGCTCTATATGGCCTGCATGATTAGCCGTACCCAAACCAAAAAAAAGCCAAGCAGTCTTGGACTAACACCCATGGCTAACTCGGTTGTTTCAAGTAGTACTATTCTTAGCACTTTCATCTCATCCCTGTTACTTCCAGGCCTCTCGGGGGTGGTCTACATGGCCATCATGATTAGCCTAACAAAATACTACAATCCAACCTTGGCTCAGTCTTGATAGGCCCTTAATTGGCTGTATTTTGGTAGTACTGTTCTTATTAGTTTAATACCTGATACAACACCGAATGGTGGCAGCTCTATATGGCCTGCATGATTAGCCGCACCCAAACCAAAAAAAAGCCAAGCGGTCTTGGACTAACACCCATGGCTAACTCGGTTGTTTCAAGTAGTACTATTCTTAGCACTTTCATCTCATCCCTGTTACTTCCAGGCCTCTCGGTGGTGGTCTACATGGCCATCATGATTAGCCTAACAAAATACTACAATCCAACCTTGGCTCAGTCTTGATAGGCCCTTAATTGGCTGTATTTTGGTAGTACTGTTCTTATTAGTTTAATACCTGATACAACACCGAATGGTGGCAGCTCTATATGGCCTGCATGATTAGCTGCACCCAAACCAAAAAAAAGCCAAGCGGTCTTGGACTAACACCCATGGCTAACTCAGTTGTTTCAAGTTGTACTATTCTTAGCACTTTCATCTCATCCCTGTTACTTCCAGGCCTCTCGGGGGTGGTCTACATGGCCATCATGATTAGCCTAACAAAATACTACAATCCAACCTTAGCTCAGTCTTGATAGGCCCTTAATTGGCTGTATTTTGGTAGTACTGTTCTTATTAGTTTAATACCTGATACAACACCGAATGGTGGCAGCTCTATATGGCCTGCATGATTAGCCGCACCCAAACGAAAAAAAAAGCCAAGCGGTCTTGGACTAACACCCATGGCTAACTCAGTTGTTTCAAGTTGTACTATTCTTAGCACTTTCATCTCATCCCTGTTACTTCCAGGCCTCTCGAGGGTGGTCTACATGGCCATCATGATTAGCCTAACAAAATACTACAATCCAACCTTGGCTCAGTCTTGATAGGCCCTTAATTGGCTGTATTTTGGTAGTACTATTCTTATTAGTTTAATACCTGATACAACACCGAATGGTGGCAGCTCTATATGGCCTGCCTGATTAGCCGCACCCAAACCAAAAAAAAGCCAAGCGGTCTTGGACTAACACCCATTGCTAACTGGGTTGTTTCAAGTAGTACTATTCTTAGCACTTTCATCTCATCCCTGTTACTTCCAGGCCTCTCGGGAGTGGTCTACATGGTCATCATGATTAGCCTAACAAAATACTACAATCCAACCTTGGCTCAGTCTTGATAGGCCCTAAATTGGCTGTATTTTGGTAGTACTGTTCTTATTAGTTTAATACCTGATACAACACCGAATGGTGGCAGCTCTCTATGGCCTGCATGATTAGCCGCACCCAAACCAAAAAAAAGCCAAGCGGTCTTGGACAAACACCCATGGCTAACTCGGTTGTTTCAAGTAGCACTATTCTTAGCACTTTCATCTCATCCCTGTTACTTCCAGGCCTCTCGGGGGTGGTCTACATGGCCATCATGATCAGCCTAACAAAATACTACAATCCAACCTTGGCTCAGTCTTCATAGGCCCTTAATTGGCTGTATTCTGGTAGTACTGTTCTTATTAGTTTAATACCTGATACAACACCGAATGGTGGCAGCTCTATATGGCCTGCATGATTAGCCGCACCCAAACCAAAAAAAAGCCAAGCGGTCTTGGACTAACACCCATGGCTAACTCGGTTGTTTCAAGTAGTACTATTCTTAGCACTTTCATCTCATCCCTGTTACTTCCAGGCCTCTCGGTGGTGGTCTACATGGCCATCATGATTAGCCTAACAAAATACTACAATCCAACCTTGGCTCAGTCTTGATAGGCCCTTAATTGGCTGTATTTTGGTAGTACTGTTCTTATTAGTTTAATACCTGATACAACACCGAATGGTGGCAGCTCTATATGGCCTGCATGATTATCCGCACCAAAACCAAAAAAAAGCCAAGCGGTCTTGGACTAACACCCATGGCTAACTCAGTTGTTTCAAGTTGTACTATTCTTAGCACTTTCATCTCATCCCTGTTACTTCCGGCCTCTCGGTGGTGGTCTACATGGCCATCATGATTAGCCTAACAAAATACTACAATCCAACCTTAGCTCAGTCTTGATAGGCCCTTAATTGGCTGTATTTTGGTAGTACTGTTCTTATTAGTTTAATACCTGATACAACACCGAATGGTGGCAGCTCTATATGGCCTGCATGATTAGCCGCACCCAAACGAAAAAAAAAGCCAAGCGGTCTTGGACTAACACCCATGGCTAACTCAGTTGTTTCAAGTTGTACTATTCTTAGCACTTTCATCTCATCCCTGTTACTTCCAGGCCTCTCGAGGGTGGTCTACATGGCCATCATGATTAGCCTAACAAAATACTACAATCCAACCTTGGCTCAGTCTTGATAGGCCCTTAATTGGCTGTATTTTGGTAGTACTATTCTTATTAGTTTAATACCTGATACAACACCGAATGGTGGCAGCTCTATATGGCCTGCCTGATTAGCCGCACCCAAACCAAAAAAAAGCCAAGCGGTCTTGGACTAACACCCATTGCTAACTGGGTTGTTTCAAGTAGTACTATTCTTAGCACTTTCATCTCATCCCTGTTACTTCCAGGCCTCTCGGGAGTGGTCTACATGGTCATCATGATTAGCCTAACAAAATACTACAATCCAACCTTGGCTCAGTCTTGATAGGCCCTAAATTGGCTGTATTTTGGTAGTACTGTTCTTATTAGTTTAATACCTGATACAACACCGAATGGTGGCAGCTCTCTATGGCCTGCATGATTAGCCGCACCCAAACCAAAAAAAAGCCAAGCGGTCTTGGACAAACACCCATGGCTAACTCGGTTGTTTCAAGTAGCACTATTCTTAGCACTTTCATCTCATCCCTGTTACTTCCAGGCCTCTCGGGGGTGGTCTACATGGCCATCATGATCAGCCTAACAAAATACTACAATCCAACCTTGGCTCAGTCTTCATAGGCCCTTAATTGGCTGTATTCTGGTAGTACTGTTCTTATTAGTTTAATACCTGATACAACACCGAATGGTGGCAGCTCTATATGGCCTGCATGATTAGCCGCACCCAAACCAAAAAAAAGCCAAGCGGTCTTGGACTAACACCCATTGCTAACTGGGTTGTTTCAAGTAGTACTATTCTTAGCACTTTCATCTCATCCCTGTTACTTCCAGGCCTCTCGGGAGTGGTCTACATGGCCATCATGATTAGCCTAACAAAATACTACAATCCAACCTTGGCTCAGTCTTGATAGGCCCTAAATTGGCTGTATTTTGGTAGTACTGTTCTTATTAGTTTAATACCTGATACAACACCGAATGGTGGCAGCTCTCTATGGCCTGCATGATTAGCCGCACCCAAACCAAAAAAAAGCCAAGCGGTCTTGGACTAACACCCATGGCTAACTCGGTTGTTTCAAGTAGCACAATTCTTAGCACTTTCATCTCATCCCTGTTACTTCCAGGCCTCTCGGGGGTGGTCTACATGGCCATCATGATTAGCCTAACAAAATACTACAATCCAACCTTGGCTCAGTCTTCATAGGCCCTTAATTGGCTGTATTTTGGTAGTACTGTTCTTATTAGTTTAATACTAGTTATGTCCCGAACTGTTCGCCGGCGAACGGTTGACAGCGAACATAGCTTGTTCGCGTTTGCGGCTGCGTGCGAACACATGCGATGTTCGATCCGCCCCCTATGTGTCATCATTGAGGAAACTTTGATCCTGTATTTCACAGCCGACTGACACATTAGAGCCAATCAACATCAGACACTCCCTCACAGACCCTCCCAGCTACTCGGAAGCCGCCATTTTAGACTCATAACGACCTTGCTTTCTTAGTGAGAGGACGTGTTGTGTTTGTGCTGCTGACATTATAGGGAAATACATAGCTAGGCTAGTGTATTTAGTGTCCACTACAGTCCAGAAGGACTCCACTCATCTCTGCTGCAAGGACAGCACCCCAAAAAGCCCTTTTTAGGGCTATATTTCGTGCCTTTTTTTTTTTCTTTTTTTTTATTAGCATTTGCCTGGCTTTCGGCCTGTGTGTTTAAGGCTCACAGCATATGCTGTGGTTACTGCCACCACTGATATCTCCCTAACAACATTAGTTTAAATTTAACTAACCAAAATTTTTTATTATTTTGCTAGTGTAATTTTTTTTCATTTTCTATCAGACCTGTGTCACACAGCATATACTCTGGTTCATTGCTCTGTGCCAGCCACCAGTGTTAATATCCGTTTATAACATTATTTTAAATTTAAAAAAAAAATTAAATAATTTTGCTAGTGTAATCTAATTACATTTTCTATCAGGCCTGTGTCTGTCAGGCTCACACAGCATTAATATACCTCATTATTTTCAGTCTTTTGGTTAATTGGTCTGTGCCAGGCAGCCACCACTCATATCTTCTTCACCTTAATTTAAATATATAAAAAAAAAAAGTTTAAATTTTTTTGATAGTATAATCTAATATCATTTTCTATCAGGCCTGTGTGTTTACTTGCTGCCCTCCCTAGTCTATGAGCCATGACTCATATGTGTTTAACATTTTTTTAATTTCCCCCAAAAAAAATAATTTAAATCATTTTTCTAGTGTAATCTAATAGTATTTTCTATCAGGCGTGTGTGTATCTGACTTACAGAGCCTACTGTTTTTAATAGCTGTCCTTGCAAGGCTATCAGCCACGACTCATATGTGCTTAACCTTTTTCTTTAAATTCCCCCAAAAAAGTATTAAAATCATTATGCTAGTGTAATCTAATTTTATTTTCTATCAGGCCTGTGTCTAACTGTCTATCTGACTTACACAGCATACTGTTGTTAATTGTTGCCCTACGTAGCAGCCAGCCAGTGCGACCACTCATATGTGCATTGCACTTCTTAACATTATTTTAATATTAAAATCTAAACTTTTAAAATATTTGATGTTTTAAAGCACGTTATTGCAAACAATTTGGGAATGTTAGGTGATTTAGGCCCTTTATGGGTTAAAAGCAGACTCTGCATAAACTATGTAATTTTACATGGGAGTTTAGCCAGGGATCCTCCTCCAGCATGCCACAGTCCAGGTGTTAGTAACCTTGAAACAACTTTTCCATCACTATTGTGGCCAGAAAGAGTCCTTGTAGGTTTTAAAGTTCGCCTGCCTATTGAATTCAATGGCGGTTCGCGAACAATACCGGAAGTTTGAGTCCGCCGTTCGCGAACCGAAAATTTTAAATTCGCGACATCACTATTTAATACCTGATACAACACCGAATGGTGGCAGGTCTATATGGCCTGCATGATTAGCCGCACCCAAACAAAAAAAAAGCCAAGCGGTCTTGGACTAACACCCATGGCTAACTCGGTTGTTTCAAGTAGTACTATTCTTAGCAATGTCATCCCTGTTACTTCCAGGCCTCTCGGGGGTGGTCTACATGGCCATCATGATCAGCCTAACAAAATACTACAATCCAACCTTGGCTCAGTCTTCATAGGCCCTTAATTGGCTGTATTTTGGTAGTACTGTTCTTATTAGTTTAATACCTGATACAACACCGAATAGTGGCAGCTCTATATGGCCTGCATGATTAGCTGCACCCAAGCCCAAAAAAAAGCCAAGCGGTCTTGGACTAACACCCATGGCTAACTCGGTTGTTTCAAGTAGTACTATTCTTAGCACTGTCATCCCTGTTACTTCCAGGCCTCTCGGGGGTGGTCTACATGGCCATCATGATTAGCCTAACAAAATACTACAATCCAACCTTAGCTCAGTCTTGATAGGCCCTTAATTGGCTGTATTTTGGTAGTACTGTTCTTATTAGTTTAATACCTGAAAAAACACCCAATGGTGGCAGGTCTATATGGCCTGCATGATTAGCCGCACCCAAACCAAAAAAAAGCCAAGCGCTCTTGGACTAAAACCCATGGCTAACTCGGTTGTTTCAAGTAGTACTATTGTTAGCACTGTCATCCCTGTTACTTCCAGGCCTCTCAAGGGTGGTCTACATGGCCATCATGATTAGCCTAACAAAATCCTACAGTCCAACCTTGGCTCAGTCTTGATAGGCCCTTAATTGGCTGTATTTTGGTAGTACTGTTCTTATTAGTTTAATACCTGAAAAAACACCGAATGGTGGCAGGTCTATATGGCCTGCATGATTAGCCGCACCCAAACCCCAAAAAAATCCAAGCGGTCTTGGACTAACAACCATGGCTAACTCGGTTGTTTCAAGTTGTACTATTCTTAGCACTTTCATCCCTGTTACTTACAGGCCTCTCGGGGGTGGTCTACATGGCCATCATGAACCATGGTAAGGTTACTTCCTTTCGCAAAATCGAGTATAACAGTTGCAGGCAGAGGTTCTGACCCTGCATTATGGCTGCACCTCTCCCTAAAAGAGGCATGCGTTACAGAGTCTGTGGGCATGTATGCAAAGAGCTGGCCTGCCTAAAAGGAGCAGCAAGGCAGTACAGGTCGTTCTCCTTCAGCCGTTTTATACGATGGCCCACGACCCTCAACAGCCACAACAGAATGAAACACCACATATGCCATCCTTTTGAACAATAGAGTACAGGTATGGCATTGATTTTAGTTACACGGAGATATTTTTTAGGAACCGTGAAATTGAAAAAAAAATACATGCTTGGACACCCAGTACAGTACAGGTCGTTCTCCTTCGGCCTTTTTAGAAGAGGGTCCCGGACCCTCAACAAAAACAACAGCAGGAAAGAGGACATATGGCATCCTTTTTAACAATAGAGTACAGGTACAGCATTGATTTTAGAAACCCAGAGATAATTTTTAGGAAACGTGAAATAGAAAAAAACATTGATTGGACAGGACACCCAGTACACTTCTTTCTCCTTCTGCCTTTTTATAAGAGGGTCCAGGACCCTCAACAGAAACAACAGCAGGAAAGAGGACAGATGGCATCCTTTTGAACAATAGATTACAGGGAAGGCATTGATTGTACAAACCCGGAGATAATTTTTAGGAAACAGGAAATAGAAAAAAACATTGATTGGACTGGACACCCAGTACACTTCTTTATCCTTCTGCCTTTTTTTAAGAGGGTCCAGGACCCTCAACAGAAACAGCAGCAGGAAAGAGGACATATGGCATCCTTTTGAACAATAGATTACAGGTAAGGCATTGATTATCGAATCCCTGAGATAATTTTTATGAACAGGGAAATAGAAAAAAACATTGATTGGACACCCAGTACACTTCTTTATCCTTAGCCCTTTTTATAAGAGGGTCCAGGACCCTCAACCGAAACACCAGCAGGAAAGAGGACATATGGCATCCTTTGGAACAATAGATTACAGGTAAGGCATTGATTTTAGAAACCCTGAGATAATTTGTTGCAACTGGGAAATAGAAAAAAACATTGATTGGACACCCAGTACACTTCTTTATCCTTAGGCCTTTTTATAAGAGGGTCCAAGACCCTCAAACAAAACAACAGCAGGAAAGAGGACATATGGCATCCTTGTGAACAATAGAGTACAGGTACAGCATTGATTTTAGAAACCCGGAGATAATTTGTTGCAACCGGGAATTTGAAACAAAAAAATTATTGGATGGACACCCAGTACACTTCTTTCTCCTTCAGCCTTTTTATAAGAGGGTCCAGGACCCTCATATGAAACAACAGCAGGAAAGAGGACATATGGCATCCTTTTGAACAACAGAGTACAAGTACAGCATTGATTTTAGAAACCCGGAGATAATTTGTTGCAACCGTGAAATTGAACCAAAAAAATGATTGGACACCCAGGACACTTCTTTCTACTTCAGCCTTTTTAAAAGAGGGTCCAGGACCCTCAACAAAAACAACAGCAGGAAAGAGGACATATGGCATCCTTTTGAACAATAGAGTACAGGTACGGCATTGATTTTAGAAACCCAGAGATAATTTTTTGGAAATGTGAAATTGGCCAAAAAACCATGCTTGGACACCCAGTACAGGTCGTTCTCCTTCAGCCTTTTTATAAGAGGGTCCAACAGAAACAACTGCAGGAAACACCACATATGCCATCCTTTTGCACAATTGAGTACAGGTATGCCATTGATTTTAGGAACCCGGAGATAATTGAGAGGAACCGGGAACATTTTTCAAAAAATGTGCTTGGACACACATTACAGGTCGTTCTCCTTCAGCCTTTTTATACCATGGGCCATGACCCGCAACAGGCACAACAGCATGAAACACCACATATGCCACCCTTTTGCACAATAGAGTACAGGTATGGCATAGATGGAACCCGGAGATAATTTAGAGCAACCAAGAGAAGGATAAAGATGCTTGGTCGGTCCTCCTCCTTCACATTTGGGGCACTGCGCGTGCAATTTAATGGTCCACCAGATATGAGTGGTGTGTTAAGTTGTACTATCCATAACAGTTTAATCACTGTTATGTGCCTTATTTTTTTATTTGAGTTTTGTACCCACAGAGCAGCAGCAGAGGCTAGAAAAATTAGGCATGTACAAATGACTGAAAAATTGGGTATTGTTGTAGCCACTGCTGTAGCAGCGGCCAGAAAAATTGATGTTTGTAAAACATTTAGAAAGTGCCCTAAAAGCTTGTGGCTTGAACACTAGTTGTTGGCGGATAAGTCAAGCAAGTCATCCTGCATTATAAGAAAAAAAAGCCAGCGTGTGTACCAGTTGTAGCCCAAGCCAGCTCATCTCATCATCAGGCCTTTTTTACTCAAATGTATCGCCCAATGTCAGTCCCTTCGGGATCCATCCCTCATTCATTTTAATAAAAGTGAGATAGTCAAGGCTTTTTTGACCTAGGCGACTTCTCTTCTCAGTGACAAAACCTCCTGCTGCACTGAAGGTCCTTTCGGACAGGACACTTGAAGCAGGGCAGGCCAGAAGTTCCATTGTAAATTGGGATAGCTCAGGCCACAAGTCAAGCCTGCACATCCAGTAGTCAAGGGGTCCATCGCTCCTGAGAGTGTCGAGATCCGCAGTTAATGCTAGGTAGTCTGCTACCTGTCGGTTGAGTCTTTCTCTGAGGCTGGATCCCGAAAGGCTCTGGGGATGCATGGGAGTTAAAAAGGTACGCATGTCCTCCATCAACAAGACGTCAGGAAAGCATCCTGTCCTTTCTGCCGTGGTCGTGGGAGGAGGAGGAGGATTACTTTCATCTCTTCCCCTGTTACATTCCCGTTGTGCTGTGACATCACCCTTATACGCTGTGTAAAGCATATTTTTTAATGAATTTTTAAAATGCTCCATCCTTTCCGACTTGCAGTAATTTGGTAACATTTCAGGCACTTTATGCTTATACCGGGGGTCGAGGAGCGTGGACAACCAGTACAGGTCGTTCTCCTTCAGCTTTTTTATACAAGGGTCCCTCAACAGGCACGACAGCATGAAAGAACCCATTTGAACAAGGTTGGATGCCGAGCTAATCATGTCCCGTTCCTCTTCCTCACTGATCTCACTGAGTGTATCTTCTTCCCCCCCCAGCCACATACAACACCACGGGTACCAGAGAGGTGACAACAACAAGCACCCTGGGATGCCTGTTGTGCTCTGTCTTCCTCCTCCTCCTCCTCAAAGCCACATTCCTCCTCTGACTCCTCTTCCTCACAATCCTCTAACTGCGTTGCCGCAGGTCCAGCAAGTGATGCTGATAAGGCTGTTTGTGGGGGTGATGGACACCACAACTCTTCCTCTTCACGCTCATCGACGGCCTGATCCAGCACACTTTGCAGGGCACGCTCCAGGAAGAAAACAAATGGTATGATGTCGCTGATGGTGCCTTCGGTGCGACTGACAAGGTTTGTCACCTCCTCAAAAGGACGCATGAGCCTACAGGCATTGCGCATGAGCGTCCAGTAATTTGGCAAAAAAATCCCCAGCTCCCCAGAGGCTGTCCTAGCACCCCGGTCATACAAATACTCATTAACAGCTTTTTCTTGTTGGAGCAGGCGGTCAAACATTAGGAGTGTTGAATTCCACCGTGTCGGGCTGTCGCAAATCAAGCGCCTCACTGGCAGGTTGTTTCAACGCTGGATATCGGACAAGTGCGCCATGGCCGTGTAGGAACGCCTGAAATGGCCACACACCTTCCTGGCCTGCTTCAGGACGTCCTGTAAGCCTGGGTACTTATGGACAAATCGTTGTACAATCAGATTACACACATGTACCATGCACGGCACATGTGTCAACTTGCCCAATTTCAATGCCGCCACCAAATTACTTCCATTGTCAGAAACAACCTTGCCAATCTCCAGTTGGTGTGGAGTCAGCCACTGATCCACCTGTGCATTCAGGGCGGTCAGGAGTGCTGGTGCGGTGTGACTCTCCGCTTTCAGGCAAGTCAACCCCAAGACGGAGTGACACTGCCGTACCCGGGATGTGGAACAGTACCTGGGGAGCTGGGGGGTGCCATTGATGTGGAGCAAGACGCAGAAGCAGAAGAGGACTCAGCCGAGGAAGAGGTTATGGAAGAGGTTATGGAAGAGGATGGAGCAGGAGGAGTAGAGGAGGTAGCAGCAGGCCTGCCTGCAAGTCGTGGCAGTGTCACCAACTCTTCTGCAGAGCCACGCATTCCATGCTTGTCAGACGTCAGCAGGTTTACCCAATGCACAGTGTAGGTGATATACCTGCCCTGACCATGCTTTGCAGACCAGCTATCCGTGGTCATATGGACCCTTGCCCCAATGCTGTATGCCAGACATGCCATAACTTCCTTTCGAACAACAGAGTACAGGTTTGGGATTGCCTTTTGTGAAAAGAAATTTCTGCCAGGTACCTTCCACTGCGGTGTCCCAATAGATACAAATTTTTTGAAAGCATCAGACTCCATCAGCTTGTATGGTAAAAGCTGGCGGGCTAAGAGTTCAGACAAGCCAGCCGTCAGACGCCGGGCAAGGGGGTGATTTTGAGAAATTGGCTTCTTACGCTCAAACATGTCCTTGACAGACAGCTGACTGTGGGCAGATGACCAGGGAACTGCTACGTAAGAGAGATTCAGTGGAGGATGGTTGAGAGGGGGCAAGGAGGACAGCAGTGGTTGACGTGGCTGAAGATGCTGGAGCAGGAGGAGGAGGGCGGCTTTCAGTTTGTGTGCTGCTTCTACTCATGTGTTCTTCCCATCGGCGTTTGTGATGGGAGACCATGTGCCTTCGCAAAGCAGTTGTACCTAGGTGGGTGTTGGACTTCCCACGACTCAGTTTCTTTTGGCACAGGTTGCAAATGGCATCGCTGTTGTCAGAGGCAGACACACAAAAAAAATGCCACACTGCTGAGCTCTGCAATGACGGCATTCTGGTGGTGGCAACAGCATGCGTTGATGGGCATCGGCATGCTGTCTGGCTGACCCCAGGTGCCGATGCATGCTGTCTGACTGTGCCACTAGCTCCTTGCGACGACCTCCCCCTGCTTCCAACTCGTCTCCTCCTCCTCCTCTCTGTCTCCCCATCTGAACTTTCCCCCTCTTCTTCTTCTCTTCTAGCAGGCACCCACGTGACATCCACCGACACATCATCATCAACCGCTTCATTTGTATCTGACACATCAAGAAAGGAAGCAGCAGCGGGTACAACATCATCATCATCACACCGTACCTCCATGTCGGTAATGCTGCCTGACTGAGACATATCACTGTTATCTACATCCTCTGTCAATGATGGTTGCGCATCACTCATTTCTTCCAACTGATGTGTCAATAACTCCTGTGACAGATCAAGTGAAGCAGCTGTGGTGCTAGTGTTGGTGGTGGCGACAGGCGGGCGAGTGGCACTGGTCACTTGAGACATGCCCAAAGCACAGCTGGACGTAGATGGTGCGTCAAGGTTAGGAGGACTAGGAGCGGAAGCTGTAGAAGATTGGGTGTCCTGTGTTAGCCATTCAACTAGGTCCTCCTAAGAACTTTTTGCGTCCCCCCTGGCACCCGGCGTCTGAACAATGTGCATATTTGTAGGGTCTAAAGGAATCACAGCACCACGATCACGGAACTTGCGGGGTGGCCTGCCTCATTTTTTTTAACATGGACACTGACAATACTATTACACAAATTATGAGTGGTGGCACTGGGCAAGTGGGCACAGTATACGCTGTGAGACTGACAACCAAAAAAAGACAGATGTTTAAAAGTCACAAATTGTTAATTTTTTAAATATTAGAAGTACTGTGAAAACAAATATGATTGTTGGCAATAGTTGGCAAATGGGCCTGTCTGGCACACACGCTGGGAGAAAGGCAACTGCAATTAGATTAAACTAGCTGAGTCATGCTTCTTAGTCCAAAATTTTATTTTGAAAAAAATTTGACAATACTGTTAGAACAAATATGATTGGTGGCACTAGTTGGAAACGGCAAGTGGGCCTGGCACACACGCTGGCAGGCAGGCAACTGCAATTCAATGGCACTAGGAGACTGAAGATTCACAGTCAAAACAGTTACGATTTTAAAAAAAATCAATACTGTTAAAAGAAATATGATTGGTGGCACTAATTGGCTAGTTGCGCCTGGCACACAGCCTGTCAGGCAGGAGGAAAGTGCAATTCAATGGCAGGAGCAAACTGATGATTCAGAATAACAATCAAACAATTTTTAATTTTAAATATTAACAATACTCTGACAACAAATATGATTGGTGTAACTAGTTGGAAAGTCGGCCTGGCACACAGGCTGGCAGGCAGGAGGAAAATGCGATTCAAGGGCACTAGTAGACTGCAGATTCACAGTCAAAACAGTGATGATTTACAATTTTTTCAATACTGTTAAAAGAAATATGATTGGTGGCACTAATTGGCTAGTTGGGCCTGGCACACAGGCTGGCAGGCAGGAGGAAAGTGCAATTCAATGGCACGAGCAAACTGAGGATTCAGAATTACAATCTAACAATTTTTAATTTTAAATATTAACAATACTGTGACAACAAATATGATTGGTGTAACTAGTTGGCAAGTCGGCCTGGCACACAGACTGGCAGGCAGGAGGAAAATGCAATTCAAGGACACTAGTAGATGCAGATTCACAGTCAAAAAAGTGATGATTTACAATTTTTTCAATACTGTTAAAAGAAATATGATTGGTGGCACTAATTGGCTAGTTGGGCCTGGCACACAGGCCCGCAGGCAGGAGGAAAGTGCAATTCAATGGCACGAGCAAACTGAGGATTCAGAATTACAATCTAACAATTTTTAATTTTAAATATTAACAATACTGTGACAACAAATATGATTGGTGTAACTAGTTGGCAAGTCGGCCTGGCACACAGGCTGGTAGGCAGGAGGAAAATGCAATTCAAGGACACTAGTAGACTGCAGATTCACAGTCAAAAAAGTGATGATTTACAATTTTTTCAATACTGTTAAAAGAAATATGATTGGTGGCACTAATTGGCTAGTTGGGCCTGGCACACAGGCTGGCAGGCAGGAGGAAAGTGCAATTCAATGGCACGAGCAAACTGATGATTCAGAATAACAAACAATTTTTAATTTTAAATATTAACAATACTCTGACAACAAATATGATTGGTGTAACTAGTTGGCAAGTTGGCCTGGCACACAGGCTGGCAGGCAGGAGGAAAATGCAATTCAAGGACACTAGTATACTGCAGATTCACAGTCAAAAAAGTGATGATTTACAATTTTTTCAATACTGTTAAAAGAAATATGATTGGTGGCACTAATTGGCTAGTTGGGCCTGGCACACAGGCCCGCAGGCAGGAGGAAAGTGCAATTCAATGGCACGAGCAAACTGAGGATTCAGAATAACAATCAAACAATTTTTAATTTTAAATATTAACAATACTGTGACAACAAATATGATTGGTGTAACTAGTTGGCAAGTCGGCCTGGCACACAGTCTGGCAGGCAGGAGGAAAATGCAATTCAAGGGCAATAGTAGACTGCAGATTCATAGTCAAAAAAGTGATGATTTACAATTTTTTCAATACTGTTAAAAGAAATATGATTGGTGGCACTAATTGGCTAGTTGGGCCTGGCACACAGGCTGGCAGGCAGGAGGAAAATGCAATTCAAGGGCACGAGCAAACTGATGATTCAGAATAACAATCAAACAATTTTTAATTTTAAATATTAACAATACTGTGACAACAAATATGATTGATGTAACTAGTTGGCAAGTCGGCCTGGCACACAGGCTGGCAGGCAGGAGGAAAATGCAATTCAAGGGCACTAGTAGACTGCAGATTCACAGTCAAAACAGTGATGATTTACAATTTTTTCAATACTGTTAAAAGAAATATGATGGGTGGCACTAATTGGCTAGTTGGGCCTGGCACACAGGCTGGCAGGCAGGAGGAAAGTGCAATTCAATGGCACGAGCAAACTGATGATTCAGAATAACAATCAAACAATTTTTAATTTTAAATATTAACAATACTGTGACAACAAATATGATTGGTGTAACTAGTTGGCAAGTCAGACTGGCACACAGGCTGGCAGGCAGGAGGGAACTGCAATTCAATGGCACTACTAGACTACAGATTCACAGTAAAAAAAGTGATGATTTACAATTTTTTCAATACTGTTAAAAGAAATATGATTGGTGGCACTAATTGGCTAGTTGGGCCTGGCACACAGGCTGGCAGGCAGGAGGAAAGTGCAATTCAATTGCACGAGCAAACTGATGATTCGCAAGCGAACAATTTGTAATTTTAAAGATTAACAATAATGTTACAACAACTATGATTGGTGTAACTAGTTGGCAAGTCGGCCTGGCACACAGGCTGGCAGGCAGGAGGGAACTGCAATTCAATGGCATTACTAGACTGCAGATTCACAGTCAAAAAAGTGATGATTTACAATGTTTTCAATACTGTTACAACAACTATGATTGGTGGCACTAATTGGCTAGTTGGGCCTGGCACACAGGCTGGCAGATATGAGTCGTGGCTGGTAGGTAGGGCAGCAATTTAACACAGTATGCTGTGTAAGTGAGAAAAACACAGGCCTGATAGAAAATTAAGTTAGATTACACTAGCAAAATAATTTAAAAGTTTATGTTTTAATATTAAAATAATGTTAAGCAGTGCACATATGAGTGGTGGCACTGGCTGGCTGCTACGTAGGGCAGCAATTAACAACAGTATGCTCTGTAAGTCAGATAGACAGTTAGACACAGGCCTGATAGAAAATAAAATTAGATTACACTAGCATAATGATTTAAAGATTTTTTGGGGGAATTTAAAGGTTAAGCACATATGAGTCGTGGCTGATAGCCTTGGAAGGGCAGCAATTAAAAACAGTAGGCTCTGTAAGTCTGATACACACACGCCTGATAGAAAATACAATTAGATTACATTAGAAAAATGATTTAAAGTTTTTTTTGGGGGGGGAATTTAAAAAAAGGTTAAACACATATGAGTCGTGGCTCATAGACTAGGGAGGGCAGCAATTAAACACAGTATGCTCTGTAAGTCAGCAAAACACACAGGCCTGATAGAAAATGATATTAGATTACACTAACAAAATAATTTAAAAGTGTTTTTTTTTAATTTAAAATAAGCTGAAGCAGATATGAGTGGTGGCTGCCTGGCACAGAGCAATTATCCAAAAGACTGAAAAAATCTGAAGTATATGCTGTGTGAGCCTGACAGACACAGGCCTGATAGAAAATGAAATTAGATTACACTAGCAAAATGATTTAAAAGTTTTTTTTTAAATTTAAAATAATGTTATAAGCGGATATGACCACTGGTGGCTGGCACAGAGCAATGAACCAGAGTATATGCTGTGTGACACAGGCCTGATAGAAAATGAAAATAAATTACACTAGCAAAATAATTTCAAATTTTTGTTGGTTAAATTTAAACTAATGTTGTTAGGCAGATATCAGTGGTGGCAGTAATCACAGCATATGCTGTGAGCCTTACACACAGGCTGAAAGCCAGGCAAATGCTAATAAAAATACGAAGGAAAAAAAAAAAAAACAGCTCGAGTTATAGCCCTAAAAAGGGCTTTTTGGGGTGCTGTCCTTGCAGCAGAGATGAGATGAGTCCTTCAGGACTGTAGTGGACAATAAATACACTAGCCTAGCTATCTATTTCCCTATAATGTCAGCAGCAGCAAAACAAAACGTCCTCTCATTAACAAAGCAAGGTCGTTATGAGTCTAAAATGGCTGCTGCCAAGAAGCTGGGAGGGTCTGTGAGGGAGTGTCTGATGCTGATTGGCTCTTATGTGTCAGAAGGCTGTGACATACAGGGTCAAAGTTTCCTCAATGATGACACATAGGGGGCGGATCGAACATCGCATGTGTTTGCACGCAGCGGCGAACGCGAACAAGCTAAGTTTGCCGTGAACCGTTCGCGGGCGAACAGTTCGGGACATCACTACAGCTCTATAAGGCTATTATGTCATTAACATTTGTTCAGTGTACTGTTTTATTTAAAAATATATAAAAATTGAAAAATGAGGTCAATCATCTGGGACCCATGAGTGGTCTCCTTGGATCAAAGGTAACCTCTTGTGATTTTGATTTTGCTTTACATTTCTGAGGCCCAAGGGTGGCCTCTTATGTTTTTTTTTAGGAGGTTTGCTCATTCTTTGGCATACTGCTTTTATTGTATTTTCTTTAAATTTCTTTTCAGATGTATTCATTGTTATCTGGAAATTGTCTTTTCATACAAATAATGTGCTGTTTACATCTGACACTGTTTTATATTCATGTATGCTTTATTTTGAACCTCTAATAAAAACCATTTAAAAAAAAATAAAAAAATAAAAAATTAGAAAGTAACTAATTACACAAAAATAACATAACTAAATTACAAAAAAATAAAAATTATGAAAAATAAGAAACAAATGATCAAAAATAAAAAAGAATTACACCTAATCTACAGTAATAGCCCTAGCAAAATAAAAAAGACCCCCAAAATAAAAACCCTAGCCTACACTAAACTGCCAACAGCCCTTAAAAGGGCCTTTTGTGGGGCATTGCCCCAAAGATATCAGCTCTTTTACCTGTAAAAAAATACAACCAACCCCCCAACAGTAAAACCCACAACCAACCCCCCAAATAAAAACCTATTTAAATAATCCTAAACTAACCATTGCCCTGAAAATAGCATTTGTATGGGCATTTAGCTCTTTTGCCATGCCCTGAAAAAGGCAATCAGCTCTTTTTGGAATTGCCCAAACCCTAAGCTAAAAAAAACTCCCACCCAAAAAAACAGGGGTTTATTAAGGCATAGGCAAACAAGGCCGGTGCTTAGGGCGTCATATTTTGAGGGGCAGCATTTGCCGTGGCTGCACTGAATATGCGGCTGATCATTTAAAAAAAAAAAATAAACTTGAAAGTGCCGCGTCATACACTCTCAGTGTCATATCACAGTAATTCCCAATCTCTATACTTCATCTTTTCCACGTTTCACTGTCTCTTTAAACATAATATCACATGACCGTTATGCCTTTATAAGCCCTCCTCTCTAATTCATCGATGCTTGGTAATTTGATTCACATGAGGAGTGATCACAACTTTCAAGAAGCTCTCTCCATTTTCGTCAAGTTGTTTTCTAACTTTATATCTGCAAAGTTCTCTTCAATCACAGGACAGCATACTTCATTCTGAAAGGCTAACTGACATTCAGCGTGTCTGCAGTAGTTCGGCGTCTGACGTCATCAGCACTCCGGGAGTCAGTGTCGCAGCTCCTCTCTGTTGCCGGATTCAACACTGCTTCTCAGGACAACTGAATTGCTATCAAGCATAGTCTTCACAAGTACACGCTGGTCATGAAGTGTTGGGTATCGTACTAAACATAAAGTTATTGCTGAAGTTACGCTAATATCATATGTTCCTAAGACTGTATATACTAACTAATCAAGCTTATACATATACGTTACTAATGGAAAGTGTGCATGTTTAACATCCTCTGCATATATGCTGGTTATTTCTGCATACAATACACTGCCATAACAATTCTGCTGCATTCATAAATAAGGTTGCATATGAACTTTACTAACCTGAACATTAAAGCATTGTACCTGATTGATAAGCTACAATCTATTTAAAGAGATACTAACAGAGCTTCAATTATATAAAGTTATATTTTATTCTATAACCAAAGAGATTATCTATTGTTTAGCAAATGCTATTATAGTACTTAGGAGAGTATTAGCACACTCACATTGTTGTGCATATCTCCAACAACTAAAGATAGTTGTTATTTACTTTTGACCTAAACAGGTCACCCTCAGTCAATGAGCATAATAAGGTTCCTAGTTTACCAAGGTACCTAGGTTTGGTGTGAGACTGAGTGGAGTAGATACAACTGGGTTCATATTAATTATATAATAAATCCTCACATATTACCAAGCCACCCTTAACCCACTTGTATCTATAATGGATGTTACTGAATTGTCCAACCGTGTTGGAACCCTTTCTCAAAATATGGATATAATGATCCAGGGTCTTAGGGACCTCCAAGTTGAAAATCAGGAATTACGAAAATATATTAGAGATCATGTACCTACTCAAACTTTACCAACACCTCTTGTTTCTCCTGAGCCACAAATATGTCCACCTGAGAGATTTTCTGGAGACAGAACTCAATTTAGAGACTTTAAAAATTCATGTACTTTATTATTTTCATTGAAACCAAGAACCTATCCTACGGAAAGGGTTAAAGTTCTAACGGTAATTTCTTATCTCACTGGTGAAGCCAAGGCATGGGCTAATGCATACTATGAGAAAGAAGATCCTATCTTAAACTCATTAGAATCATTTTTTAATGCCATGTCCTTACTATATGAAGATCACGACAAACAAGCTTCAGCAGAAAATTCTATCAGACATCTGCGACAAGGTAGACGCCCTGTAGAAGAATATATAACTGATTTCAAAAGATGGGCACCTGACACACAGTGGAATAACCCAGCTTTGACAAATCAATTCCGTATTGGATTAGCGGATGCTCTAAAAGATGAATTGGCACGTGTGGTTATTCCTAAGGACTTAGAAAATCTTATGACCTTGTCTATATCTATTGATCGTCGTTTGAGGGAAAGGAAGATTGAAAGAGGGTCATCAGAATTATCCACCAAGAAAGCCTATAGCTCTCATTCAGTTTCCACTGTCCGTTTAACAGATGAGCCTATGGAGATAGGTTTTGTCAAAGGTCCTCTTAAACCTGAAGAAAAGGCTAGACGAAGACAACTTAATCTTTGTTTATATTGTGCTGCTAAGGATCACGGAGTAAAGGAGTGTCCAATTCTGTTAAAATCAAAAAAGGGTAAGCAAGAGATAGCTCATTTAAATGAGACTGTTATAAAAAACTCATCTCACTTTACTCTTTCTGTTTGTCTACAGTGGGATCAACATCAACTTAAAGCCCAGGTGGTAATCGATTCAGGAGCAACTAATAATTTCATTCATTCATCCTTTGTTGAAAATCACAATATTCCTATAATTAAAAAATTAATTGCATTACCTATTCGAGTTGTTGATGGTTCTTTTATCAATTCAGGTCCCGTTACCCATCATACTGATCCATTATCATTAACATTTTCATCAGGTCACTCTGAATTGTGTACCTTTGAGGTTATTCATTCCCCTTTGTACCCCATAATTCTAGGACTCTCATGGCTAAAGAAACATCAACCAAACATCTCATGGAATAGTGGTACTATTTCCTTCGACTCACCATATTTTAAAAAACACTGTACACAATCACAAACTATATTACAGGTTGATATCACAAATATACCAACAGAGTATTCAGATTTTTATGATGTTTTTGATAAGGTTGAGGCTCAATCTCTACCTCCCCACAGACCCTACGACTGTCCTATCGATTTAAAACCAAACAGTAAAATCCCTTATGGTCGTATATATCCACTCTCTGAACCAGAACTGCTTCATCTCAAAGGATATCTTGAGGAAAATCTAAAGAAAGGTTTTATTCGGCCTTCTACATCTTCAGCTGGTGCCGGGATCTTTTTCGTGAAGAATAAAGATGACAGTCTCAGGCCTATAATTGACTATAGACAACTGAACAATTGTACAATAAAAAATAGATATCCTTTACCTCTTATTCCAGAACTCATAGAGAGGTTACAGGGTGCTACCATTTTCACCAAACTGGATTTAAGAGGTGCATATAATTTAATTAGAATTCGCAAAGGTGATGAATGGTTAACTGCCTTTCGCACTAGGTATGGTCTCTATGAGTATTGTGTCATGCCTTTTGGTTTGTGCAATGCACCTGCAACTTTTCAGTTTTTCATTAATGATGTTTTCAAAGATTTACTTGACACATACATTGTCATTTATTTGGACGATATTCTCATTTATTCAAATTCCAAAGAGGATCACATACAACATGTCAGAACAGTTCTTTCAAGATTAAGACAGAACAACTTATATGTTAAGGCAGAAAAATGTATATTCAATTCTGATACTATTTCTTTCCTGGGGTATCATATTTCACCAAAAGGAATATCCATGGAGGACAACAAAGTACAAGCTATCACTAACTGGCCTATTCCAAAAAATAAGAAAGAGCTCCAGAGATTCCTAGGATTCTCAAATTTTTATAGAAAATTTATTAAAGGTTTCTCTACTATTGCAAAACCTCTCACATTACTCACCCGAAAGAATAACAAATACCACTGGAACCAACAGGCAGATGAGTCTTTTAACGCTCTCAAACATAGTTTCATTACCGCTCCAATTCTACAATTCCCAGATCCATCGAAACAATATACATTAGAAGTAGATGCATCCGAATTTGCAATAGGAGCCATTCTGTCTCAAAAAGATTCTTCTACCAACATGCTTCACCCTGTTGCATATTATTCTCGGGTTATGAATTCGGCCGAAATTAATTACCCAATTGGGGAAAAAGAACTTCTAGCCATCAAGGCTGCATTAGAATTTTGGAGACATCTATTAGAAGGCGCAAGATTTCCAATCATCATATTTACAGATCATCGTAATCTACAATATCTAAAAACTAACAAAAGTCTTTCTTCCAGACAAGTCAGATGGAGTTTATTCTTTACTAGATTTGATTTTATAATCACTTATCGTCCAGGAGTAAGAAATACAAAGGCAGATGCTCTATCTAGATATTCAACTCCATTAACTGAGAGTTCTGAACTAAACTCAATAATACCACCAGAAAAATTCATTGGCCTCTTAGTGGGAAAAACATCTATTCTCAAAGAACAACAACAGAATGATCCATTGATTAATGATTCTAGGATTCATAAAGGTAATGATGGATTTTTTTACCATGGTCATGCACTGTATGTTCCAGAATCTCTTAGGAATTACATTTTAGCTATGGCACATGATATTCCACTTTCAGGACATCCTGGTTTCAAGAAAACTCTTCATTTAATTCAAAGGGATTTTTGGTGGCCACATATGATTCAGTCTGTAAAACAGTACATACAAGGGTGTGCTGTATGTACCAAATGTAAATCTCAAAGAATTCACCCTTATGGTTTACTTCTATCTCTTCCAATCGCTGACAGACCTTGGCAAGATATTGCCCTAGACTTCATTGTCGATCTACCTCCCTCTTCTAACAACACAGTAATCCTGGTTGTTGTAGATCTCTTTTCAAAAATGGCACATTTTATACCTATTCACACTTTGCCAACAGCTTCAGAAACAGCAGAATTGTTCATCAAACATATTGTCAGATTGCATGGGTTACCTAAGTCTATTACGACTGACAGGGGTACACAATTTACCTCTCGATTTTGGACACAACTCTGTTCTAGTTTGCATATTGATCG